>NW_006399801.1:4755717-4782653 GCF_000299155.1 Elephantulus edwardii | reverse complement strand
CTGGACTTCCTTGTAAGCGTATGGATATGATCCTGTCCCTCACGATGTTGTACTTCAAGATGGATCTAGAAATAACTTTTTTTACTATAAAGGCAACCCCGTTTTTCCTTGTCTTTTCATCTCCAGAGTAATATATCATATGGTCATCAGACTCAAAATGCCCCCATACGATAACAGAAGCAATACTAAGACAAATATGGACCATCTCAATCCCTGGTGGGTTGGCATATGGGAGCAGTGTATACTATAACACTGGTACAATGGTAGCTTCACAGCTAAGAATCCGCATAAAAGCAATTTCCAGAAGGCCCAAATTATTTCCCTTCTTTCCCACTTCTCCATCTTTCTGACAGCAGCTGTCCACACATGGCTATGTTAGATTTTAACAGCTGAGAAGACACTGTCTTTGGATTTGTTTATACTCTGCAATGACTCATAGTCCTCACCGAAGATATTATCCTCATGTTAGCGTAGCTGCCAATCACCTCTGACTCAGCATGTCCTATGTACCACGAAATAAAACCATGCCTAATCCTGCATCCTCCTTACAACCTCTGCTGTGTTCACACTCTGCATCACTCTGTCTCATTGAGGGTTAGCATCTTTCTTGCTGGTTCTCTATCAAAAAATGAGATTCTTCTCCAAAGACTGGTGCCTGCTGGTAACATGCCAAACATACGTGAAATGAAGTCTCACAATTCTTGCTTGTAGGAGCACTCTGACTACACTTGCTGCAATGAGGGTTTCTCCGTTCTTGTAGTCCCCAGTATAGTCAATACTCTTTTAAAAACATCATTGAAAAACATCTGGTTTTCTTTTGTCTTCCTTAGTGACTGTTCAGCTTTGTATGCATCTCATTTCAAACTCTCTAGTGTCAAGTCAGAATTAACTCACAGCCAGTCTAGCAGTTCTTCAAAGCCTGTAAACTACACAGGAGGAAACTGTCCATCTTTCTCCTATGGAGCTGCTGTTGGATTTGACTACCAGAGAGGTGCCACTTCTGGGTTAACAGCACAATTCCCTACTGATTATGCCTTTTGCACATATATTATGCTGCAATTATATGCCATCAAGTTAGAACTGACTCACAGCTGATCCTACAGTAGGTTTCAGGGGCTGTAAGTCACACAGGAAGACATCATCCATCTTTCACCCTTGAAGCAGCTGGTGGATCTGAACCACCTGCCTTTGGGATGACAGTTCAGCTCCCTTTGCATGAACTGGAAGCACATAAAAATATTATGTCTTGATTAGTTTTGTTACAGTAAACCAATGGCTGTTCAGTCAATTTTTACTTATAGGATATAAATCTGGATCATCATAAAGAAAAGGTATATAAGCAGCATTTGGAAAGGTTTCTAATTAGGAGCTCCAATGTCTCAGACACAGCCAATCACCCTCCCTTCACCCACCAGGAAAGCTCTCTGGGTCTCTGGTTCTGGACTGTTATCAGCCAGTCGTACACAGCTGGCCAAATCTTGCCCGCAAGGCCAATTAATATTAATCCCTCAGGTGAGTCTTTTCTACTCTAACTATCCCCCACTTAGCACTATAAGTCCTCTGGCCTGGCCTGGGGGTACCAGACCAAGGCACCTCAATTACTTTAAGGGTTATTTCTCCAGAGCCAAGGACAAAAGAGATCACCAAGTCCTCTGCCCCACGGCTAGGAAAAACCAGAGACAATCTTGAGCCTCTAGGTAAATAAAGAAGTGAACACTCTTCTAATGTAGCCTAATTCAGTCATCTATAGGACTTTGGATCAAGCCCAAATGATTCATTTGTAATCTAAAGTATGCCAGATTATAAGGAAGAGAAGTTGAATCCACTGTCAGATGCTACCTGAGGCCTTAGTACCTTCTACATCAGAACACACATGCCTCATGACTTCAGTTCAGTAAGGACAGTGGAGAAACCATATTACAGGCCGAATTGTATCCCAAGAAAAGATATGTTTATGTCCTAACCCCAGTGCCTGTGAACTTGAGTATGTTTGGAAATAGGGTCTTTGAAGATATTTACAGTTAATATGATTTCCACAGTAGAGTAAAGTGGGTCCTAAAACAACTTAAGTGAGGTCCTTATTAAAGACACAGAGACAGAGAGGTAACAAAGTGATAAAAGAGGCAGAGACTAGACAAAGGAAAGAAGAACCAAGACAAACCAATAAACATCAAGGGTCTCCAAGCATCACCCAAAGTCAGGAAAGGCATGAAGTGATTGTCTCCAAAATCCCCCAGAAGGGCTCAATAGGGCTGAAACTGCAATTTCAGAACCATGAGACAATGTCATCCTTTTCTTATAAGACATAGCCATCTTTGCACAAGTGGAAAACCACCTTGGTGACCAGTGTTGTTTAACAGAAGCAAATCTTTGTTTTCCTAGAATAACATGCACGAAAAGGGGAGATTATGTTGCTTTTTATCTTTTATAAAAGGTCACTTTGTTACTGCCTCATCCCACCAGTTTTGCAGCAGTTAAGAGCAGCACCTGGGATAATTTAACATGTGGGCTGCCTTCTGCATCAAAAGATGCCACAAAGTGCCCAATGGCACATTCCTGGCATTTCAGGTGGTAACATTTATTTTATCCAGGGCCGTGACCATGGGCCCCTTTAAGCTTCCTTAAGTCTGAGAAAATATTGCCTTATTTCCCATAAAGAATGTATCTGGATGCACAATTCCACAGGCCAAGACCAGGGTTTCACATATTGCAGACAGCTCAGAGGGAGCATAGAAGTTCTCATGAGTCACAGCAAACTTGGTTTTTTTAAAAAAATGGGATAAGGAAGGGTCATTAATACTAATCACCCATATGTCTTGTCTCATTAAAGCACATCATGGGGAGTTTGACTTTCAGTGGTAACTTAGCATTATGCTGCTGCCAAGGATAAAAATGTGGCAGTAAGTTTCCTTGGAAATCATATGATATACTTCAGCCCAGTCCTAAAGGTCACCATGAATTGAAATCAACTTGACAATGATGAGTTTGAGTTTAGGTATTAATAGCACTGCTTTTCAACCCTTCTCTATTTCTATTATAGCAATGCCATACTGCTTAATAGCTTTAAGCACAAGTGAGTAACTATGCTTATTCATATCCAATCTTACTATATTTTGGCTAGTTGGTTGGGCCCCAACTAAGTCTCCAGGTTGGAGGCTCATGTGTGAGGCTGCTGGATTCTGAAAGGTGAGTTCTCTTATTTTGGTAGAGGGCCAGGTGTGTACTGTCGGATTGTTTTTCATTTAGTTCACAATAGGGTGTAAGTTGACTGGATTTGCAGGATTTAGACACTAATGAGCTGTGGACTTGAAGCCTCTTGTTTAAGTCAATCAGGACCTGGTGGGCAGGCCTTTGTATTTAAAAGTCAGTTGGGATAGAGGTCAATGTTAATTATGTTTGGGAGGAATATTTCTGTAAGTGGTACAGCACTGGTCTATCAATTTGCTGTACTGAGGTAACCGGGGGTTGCTGTCATGCTGAACACTGTGCCACTGGTGTGTCAAATGCCATAATGGTTACCCAGGGTGTACAGTGTTTGGTGGAGCTTCCATAGTAAGACAGGCTTGGAAGCAAGACTGGAATCCACTTTCTAAACAACATGCTTCTGGAAACTCTATGAACATTAGAGAAACGAGGGTAGTTATAGAACAGGGTTCAGATCTTTTGTTCACAGGGTTGCTATGAGTCATTCTTGACTCAATGACAGTTAACAACAACAACATACAATCATAAGACTGTATAGAGCAGGGGAGCACTACATGGTTTAAAATTGGAAAAGATACGCATCAGAGTTGTATCCTTTCATCATGCCTATTCAATCTGTATGCTCAGCATATTATTCGAGAAGCCAGACTCTAGGAAGAGGAATGTAGCATCAGGACTGGAGGAAGATTCATCAGTAACCTTTGAGATAAAGATGACATCAACTTGTTTGCTGAAAGTTAAACAGTATTTGAAACACTTGCTGCAGAAGATCAATCACTGCAGCGTTCCACATGGATTGCATCTCAACATAAAGAAAACAAAAATCCTCACAACTAGAACAATAGGCAACTACATGACAGATGGAGAAAAGATTCAAACTGTCAATGCCTTCATCTAACTTGGATCCACAAAAAAATACACTTGGCATCAGCAGTCATGAAATCAGGAGATGTACTGCACACAAAAGACTACAATCAGGACCTCTCCAAATTACTGAGAAGCAATGATGTTAGTTTGAGGACTAAGGTGCACCTGATTCAGACAATGGTCTTTTCAATCATCTGCTATGCATCTGAGAGCTGGACAACGAATAAGGATGATAGAAGAAAAATGTATGCCTTTGAGTTGTGGTGGTGCAGGGAGAGTATCAAATATCCCTTAGACTGCCACGAGAACAAACAGATATGTCTTAGAGAGGGTGAAGCCAGATTATTCTTTGGTAGAAAGAACAGTGACACTTCTTCTCACATACATACTTTAGGCATGTTTCTAGCAGAGGCTATTATTTGGAGAAAGACATGTTTAGAAAGGGATGGTGAAGGACAGGAAGACCCTCAACCAGGTGGACTGACACAGTGACTATAGCAATGAGCTTGAAAGTGTCAGACTGTCAAGTTAGCACGGGATAGGACAGGGTTCAGATCTATTGTTCATACGGTTGCTCTGAGTCATACTAGACTCAACAGCACATCATCATCATACAGCCCTGTGTCCTTTAGCATCCCTGTTATGTTCTGTGAAATAGATGTCATATGACTGGGATGTTGTGCAAACACCATTCCATAAAGTCAGTCTCCACTTTACAAACAAATTCCATTCCAGTATCTGTCTTTAAATGGAATCTGTACATAAACTGGAAGAGTCAGGTACAGACTGTATCAAATACCAGTCAGCCAAATGTTTTAGTACATAATGCTGAGTACGCCTTTTTATGCATAAAAAATATTAACTAGTAAACATCTAAATTAAAAATTAATTGTTGTCATTATGTGCCATCAAGTTGGAACTGACTCAGAGATGCCACTCCAGTAGGTTTTCAGAGGCTACAAAGAGACAGTCAGTCTGTCTTTCTCCTGTGTAACAGCTGGTGCAGCTCCTTACCCACAAGGCCACTGGAACTCCCGATTAAAAACCTTCCAGATACACTAAAACATCTTTAACTTAATAATATATATATTGTTGTTAAGGGCCATCAAGTTAGAACCAACTCATCGCTGACCCTCCAGTGGGTTCTCAGAGGCAGTAAATCACACATGAGGAGACTGCACATCCTTCTCCCTCAGAGCAGCTGGTGGACTCGAACTGCAGGCTTGATGCATGAGGTAAAGTGGTACCTGTTTGTTATCATGAACTCAGAATACGCACCTCAGATTTTTAATATAACTGGGTTGCTCAGAGGGTTTGGGACCACAGACATGAATGCAGTCAAATGTTACCCTGACAGACATGATGCAGCTAGTAACTATATATGTCACGTTCAGCAAAGAACAAATAACTAATGGCCTAAGAATCCTTTCATAGCCTTCCCATCATTTTAAGGGGATCACAGGGCCCCATCTTAACTTCTGTCTTCACTTCCCTTCAATGTGGCCCTCAGCAACGTTAGAGCAACTCCACATTACTCTGCACACACCCTTGCCTGCCTTCCCCACCCCTCTTATGATCCCCACCCCAACGCCACCTTCCTTGCTCCTGCTCGTCTCCTGCTGCTCCACCACCTTAGGTCAGTAAGCACAGCAGACCCAACGCCTACTCACAAAACCCGGCAGAAAATCCAGTTGGTGTGCTCAATTTGGGAAACCCAGCTTAGATGGTTTAAGCTTGAATCATTACTCCCAACAGAGAGTCATCTCTCAGGAGTCCTGAAAGCTCTATTTGTTATTATGCACTGGCAAGTCAGTTCCAACTCACAGCAACTCCACGCCACAAAGCAGAACTTCCTCTAAGGGTATCCTAGGGTATAACCCTGACAGGAACAGGTTGTCGGGTCTTTTTCTCATGGAGTTTCTCGGAGATTCAAACCGCCAACCTTTCAGTTAGCAGCCCAGTGCTGACCTACTGTGGTGCAAGGGCTCACGAAGTCTTCTCCCCTCTCTGGTCTGTAGCATAAATCACCCACACCTTGTGTCACAGCTTTTCACTCATGCCTTATCTCGAAGGGATCATAAATTCTGGTTTGCTCAGGAAGTTCTGGTTTGAGCTCTTACCACACAGTAACTGCTCTGTACGTCCTCTTTCACTTCTCACCTAATTTCTGTCGAGTCAGTTCAACTCATAGCTCACCCCCAGCAGATTTTTGGGAGGCAGAAATCACAATGGAGCAGACTGTTCATCTTTCTCTCCCTGAGCCACTACAGATTTAAACCACCACAGAGGAACCACATGGACACCAACTCAACTCTCAATTTTGCCTATAACCTCAATGACAACAGGAGACACACTGTCTTTATCAGTTTTTCATCCCCCATAGGACCACATACATACAGCATCTGACCAGCAGATACACAAAATTCTGTTGTACAAGTGAGAGAAGGAATGAATGAATGCATGAAGTGACTCTTTCCTGACTCTCTTCCTCACATTCACCCAAGAACCTAATCTGGGGAAGACTATTGTTAGGAAAACTCACTTGAAAGAAACAGCCTGTTTCCACACACAGTAACCCTCTAGAAACTCTAGGAACAGTACTCAGGTCTTTCGTTCATAGGGTCACTATCAGTCGTCTATGACTCGATGGCACCTAACAACAATAACAACAACACAGAGAGAGCTACGTTGGCCCAGTGGACAGAAAATTATGCTACCAAGCAAGGTGGATGATTTTAATCTGCGGCCATCAAGCCTGGTTTAAATTGGTTTTTTGTCAAATACTCTTCTAAGTGGTATAACACTAGTCTGTGCTTTGCTGTACAGAGGTAACTCATGGTTACTCGTGCTGTGATGCTAAACACTGTGACACTGATGTGCCAAAGTGATAGTGGTTACCCTTGGTGGACAGTGTTTGGTGGAGCTCCCTGATTAAAACAAGCTTGGAAGCAGGAGTGACATCCACTTCCAAAATGTCTTGCCTCTGGAAACTCTATGAACAATGCTCAGGTCTTTCATTCATAGGGTCACTATGAATTGTCTATGACTCAATGGCACATAACAACAACAACACTGTTAGGAAAACTCACTTGAAGGAAACAACTTTTTTCCTCACAGCAACCCTCACTTCCACAGGGAGGACAGAAAGCTAGTGTGACAATCAGCACTCAGCAGCCAGCTGACTGTCTCCAACCCTCGCTCCAGCACTTACTCCCTGTAGGACTTAGGACAAGCTGCCTACTCATCCCCTGCCTCCAGGGGATTTCTTCATCCATAACATGGGCATAGTACAAGTGCCTCCCCACAGGACTGCTGTGCGGATTCAACTAGCCAGTATGTGTCAAAGCGTGAACACAGGCTGTCACAGAGGGATTGTTTTCTGTCATGATAATCAAAGGAACATACAAAATTTGGTCTACGCTAAATCAGTGTATAAAAACAATTCAGTAATCGGGGTTTTATTTGCAGATTTCCTTGTGCTTTCTCAACCTTTGTGTCATAAACTGCTTTTTTCAGACAAAATAGTTTTAGAAGCTTTACACATTTCACTTTTAATTTGTTATCCATGAGGAGACTAAAACTAACAAAGCCAAAATGAACTCTTTAAGAAAAAAGTAACCTGCAGCTCTCTCAATTTCATGAAATTCAATGTGAAGTTTTATTTTGGTGTTGTTTATTAAGAGCATTCTCATTTAAAAGAGAGAGATTTAGTCTGGCAACAATTAATGTAAAAAAAACAGATTTAAAATAGAAAAAAAGAGAGAAGAGCGAACTGGGGGGGGGGAGGGTGGGCAGAGAGAAAAGAGCAATAATGAGTGAATGGAAATCCAAAATCTCTGTAAATGTTCATTGAAATTAATTTTAAAAATAAGAAGAAGAAGAAAGAAAGAAATAGCATTAAACGTATACATTAAAACAAAACAACAACAAAAAAAGAACATGGTTATGACGTTGATGAACATCTGGTGTTGTATCAGAGGAAGCATAAAGACAAGATGCCAGAATCCAACAATCTGAGAATCCTTAGGGACTATGTGGACCTGGTGGAATCACATGTAAGTGTTGGTCTGCTAGTTGGGAGGCTGAGAGTTGAAATCCCCAGTTTCTCTATGTGAGAAAGATGTGTAGTCTCCTCCCATAATGATTTACAACCTAGAAACACCTACAGAGGGTTGTCATGAGTCAAAACCAACGTGACAGCAGATTTCTTCTTGATATTATAAAGCTTTGAATGTGCAAATAATTAACATCCCTGACTAATGTCCCTAAAAGGGAGGCAACCAGAGGTGCCTCAGAATATACACCTAGAGATCATCTGCTGAAAAACCAACTACTGAAAATTTTGTGGCACACCATTCTACTTGGACATATAAAGAGTCACTATCAGAGAGCTGGACAATGACTAAGGATGACAGAAGAGCAATAGATGCCTTTGTGATGTAGGGCTGGAGAAGAGTACTGAATATACCATGGATTGCCAAAAGAAGAAACATGTGTGTCGTGGAGAAGGTGAAGCAAGGACTTTTGAAACTCCATCTTACTTCCTTTCAGCATGTTGTCAGAAAAGACCTCTACTTAGAGAAGGACATCATGCTTGGAAGGGTGGAAGGACAACAAATGAAAGGTAGACCATGGATGAGATGGACTAACACAATGACTGGGGTAATGGGAGCAGATGTGTCAGAGAGAGCCTGTCTCAAGGCAGGGCAGGTCTTAATTATAGCTCTAATATAATTCATAGGATCGCTAGGAGTTACAGTTGAGTCAATTGCACGTAACAATAACAGCATCAGTAAGAATCAACAACTAATTGATATTCTAGACATTGTTTCTAAGAAAAAAGATGTCTCAAAAGTCAATCTTACATTATAATCCGATCCTAATGCTAATTCTCCCATGAAATAGCTGGTGAATTTGAATGTGGCATCAGAAACAAAGGAAGTCTCATTAACAACCTGTGTTATGGAGATGACACAATCTTGCTTGCTGAAAGTAAGGAGGACTTGAAGCTCCACCACAACTCAAAGGCATCAATCCTTCTTCTGTCATATTGCATTGGGAAAGTCTACAGTCAGGGATCTCTCCAAATTATTGAAGAGCAACAATGTCCATTTGAAGATTAAGGTGTATGTGCCTGACTCTGGCCATGTTCTTCCCAATCACTTCCTATGCATCTGAGAGCTAGACAATGAAAAAGGTTGACAGAAGAATTATTGATGTCTTTGAGTTGTGGTTTTGGAGAAAAATACTGAATATCTCATGGACTGCCAAGAGAACAGAGATATGTCTCAGAGAAAGTACAGCCAGAGTGCTCCTTAAGGCAAAGAGGACAAAGCTCTGCCCCACATACTTTTGGCACTTAGTAAGGAGACGCTATTACTTGGAGAGGAATATCACGCTTGGAAAGGTGAGGAGGGTCAGTGAAAGAGAAGACGACTCTCAACCAGATAGATTGAGACAGTGACTGCAGCAATGGGCTCAAGCATGTCAGAGATGATGAGGATGGCACAGGATAGGACAGGCATCAGATCTGTTGTTCCAGGGTCACTATGAGTCATACTTGACTTACTGGCACCCAGCACTACAATACTTCTAAAACAGTCCTAAGAAATAATGAATTTTATCTGTAAAAGGGAAAAATAAATTCTCTAAAATATGCAACGCTTAGTAATACGTTCATTTACTTACTATTCAACAAAGTTACTGAATATGTTCTAAGAAACAAACACCATGCTGAGTGTTACTGTTGTGTAACATTGAATCAGAACAGACATTGATAGCTGACCCTTCAGCACGTTTTCAGAGGTAGTAAGCTGCACAGGCAGAGAAAGGTTGCCCACCTTCTCCCAGGGAGCAGTTGGTGAATTCAAACAGCATGTCTGTTTTGCAGCGCCAACTCTTTACCCTTAAGCCGTCAGAACTCTGAGTGCCCAAATGCAAGCAAAACAGCCATTGTACTGAGTTGCTCCAAAAGGTAAAAGCAAATATGATGAAAGAGACCTGCTATGTTATTGTTATGTATCTTCAAGTTGGAACTGGCCCATAGCTAACCCTTCAGTGAGTTTTTCAGAGGCTGTAAATTGCACAGGAGGAGATTCTCCGTCCCTCTCCCACAGAGCTGCTGGGAGATTCAAACCATGTGGTTCAGATTGGCAACACAGCTCCTTAACATAGGCCACTAGAACTAAGTATAACGAAACACATGCTCAGTGAACCATCATCTTTTGATGGAAGTGGTGAACTGGGGAGGAGATGATGTCTCTGATTTTGGATCTACTGGGAGAGGCAGCAGGCACTAAGATTACTCTCACACATGGCATACATAACAATCGACCTGCCCTGCACCCAAAATATCTAGCAGGTTCTCTGTAAAACACGCAAGAGTTGGAGAGCAGGTCGGTACAGGCAATGTGAGCTCAGAAGAGATCACTTAGGAAAGCCTCCCCACTGACACCTATGCAGCCTGGGCAGAGACCTAAAATAATATTCGAGTTGCTGCTGAGTCAGTCTTGGCCCAAGGCAACCTCGCGTTTGTCAGAGTAGAACTCCACTACTCCACGTGCTTTTAAGATGGTTTCTGATTCTTTGGAAGTAAATCACCAGGCTTCTGTTCTAAAGTGTCTGTGGCAGGGCCTGAATCACCAACCTTTTGGTTTGCCGTCAAACGTGTTAACTGTCTGCACTACCCAAACAAACAAACAAAAAAACCCCAAACTTGTTGCCATCAGGTTAATTTAACTCATGGCAAATCTGTGTGTATCAGAGAAGACCTAGGTTTCAGAGGATTTCAAGACAGAGAACTTTGAGGGGAAAAAATTTCCAGGACTTTCTTCTGAGGGCCACTGGGTGAATTCCAAGCAATAACAAGTTAGTAGTTGAGTGTCAACAGGCACTCCCTGTGTAGTGCCTGGTAATTCTAAAATTATCTAAACTGGACAAAAGTCCTAACACTTATTCTAATACAAAGAGTCCGTTTCCTCTGGGTGGATGCAAACTAATAATCCATTAGTTGACTCTGGGTATTACGCAGCACATTCCACCTGTCAGTACACCAATGTACTGCACCATGTTTTTCCTACCAGCTTCACTCTAGCTTTGAGGGAAGTAAAAATTCTATTTTAAAAAAACTTGCAAATTTCTCTGCCCTTTTAGGAAACAACCACAAAAATAATAGGTTCCCATTCTTAAAAATCCCAAAATCTACAGAAAATGAAAATTCAAGTGTGTTTTTTATTTTTAAGTAATTGCTTAAGATAATGTGAATGACACGCAATTGTATGATGACACTGTGTTGAGGTACGGTGGACTGGAGAACTGAAACTCAAACTATACACCTCTGGGGTCAGGGTGGCAGAGATTCGATTACTGCTTATTGTTGTTATGTGCTTTCGGGTCAGAACCAATCCATGGCCGGCCCTCCAGTGGGTGATTAGAGGTCGTAAATCGCACAGGAGGAGACTGCCCATCTTCTTCCCATAGAGCAGCTGGTGGATTCGAACGGTGTGCCTTTGGGATAGAAGCACAGTTAATTATCACTAGACCAGCAGAGCATATGGTCAAGAGTAAATGATGTCAGAGTTACTAAGGCTGGACTTGAACATGGGAAATAAGATACTGAACAAGATTCCCAGGTATGCTCAGCATTCTATAACATTGGACTATTTACTCGACCTTTCCAATCTCCTGCAATGGCCTAATGGTAAGGAGCTGTGCTACCATGGCAAAGGCACATGGTTCAATACACCAGCTGGTCCACACGAGAAAGATGAGCAATCTTTTCTGGCACAATTTACTGCCTCTGAAAACCTGTTAGAGAGTCAGTTATGAGTCAGTTCCAACTTGGCAGTACACAACAACAATTTTCTAGCAAAAGGAGCCCTGGGGGCATAGTGTGGGAAGCTGCTAATCTTTAGTTCAAATTCAACAACCATTCCAAGGAAGTAAGATGCAAAATCACCTCTCATAAAGATTTACAGCCTCAGGAGACCCAACGGAGAATCACTGTGAGCTAGAATCAACTAGAAAGAAGTAAACTTATCTCCTAATTCAATAAATTAACAGAATTGATCAACCTACCTTTCACTCTGGTTTCCAAGGACAGATGTGTTTGAAGTGAGGAATTGAGAAACAGGCGCAGGGCTTTCACCAGAGTTTCACCTTACGAGTTTTACACAGCAGGTTTTCATGTATCATTTTATGTGAACAAAGACTTCCTACACACACACACACACACACACACACACACACATAATGTGACATCTGGTTTCTTTTCCCTGAAGATATTTTTTAAGCAAAGAATGAAGCACCTGTGGGAGAAGAGCAGACGAAAGCTGGAAATAGAAAAACTTGCCGGAGGAGCCTTTTTCTCATTTCTAAGGGGATTACTGCGGGAGGAATGGACTGGCCATGGAAACCCATCCAACAGCTCTGTCTCCCACCTTGGCTCACTGCTGCAATTCCACAGATGTTTTCCAAAGCTCCTCTCCCTTCCCCGTGGCCTGTGGACTGAAGGGAAGAAGAATTTTCTCAACCTGGATTCCCAGAACCCAGTGCCCTGAGGGATAGCTGGGCGCAGTCTGTGTTGTCTCCCTACTTAGAAGGAAGTAAATGTTTATTCAAAATTATTATGTAATAAGACAAACTATCAGAAAGGAAAGCAGCAGATGCCTAGTATAGTTTACATATAAGAGTCATGGAATTTTAAGTTATATGTGACTTTAAACAAGGGAAGAAATAAAATCCAGAGTATGGAGAGATACTGAGGATTATACAATGGAAGGCAGAGCAGAGACCTGACGCAGTCATGTTAAGAGAGGACAGAGTCTAGAGGAGACCTAGGAGATCCTTCTATTCAGTCAGCTGCTCCTCTGTCCTCTAAGCAACTTAGCACACATCTCCAAGCCTCTGCCTTGCCACACTTCCCAGTCTCCTGAACTGTGTGTATACTTGTGTCTGCAAGCATGCGTATCTATTTGTTCATGTCTGCATAACTGTCTGTTGAAGAACACCACAGAAAAGGTTCTGTTTAAAAATGGACAAACGGATCTGAATGTATTCGTAGACCCTCCTTGGATATTTGACTAAAGAGATTCAAACTTGAAAGAAAAGCAAGTAGGAAGAGAGGAGGGAAGAAAAGAGACAGAGACTGACTTTAAGAACAGGAACAAGCTGTTTGGCTTCTGAGGCAGGGTAAAGTTGACACCCATCAGAGCCACTCTAGGACTTGACATTAAAGGAAGCTGTTGAGAATGCTCACTGATAGAGATCCCTGGAATCCCCTGGCAGAAGTCACACAACCATGAAGAGACAGGCAGAGCGTGGATGTGTTCCATCAGCACTGACCACTTAGCATGCACTGATGTACGGATATGCAAAAACATGGTGGCTGGCTTGAGGAGCAGGGAGCCATGACTTACTGACTTGGCCCCAGTCTGGAACACAGAAAGAAGTGTGGACTCCTTGGGTTTCTGGCTGATGCCCATTATACTTAGCCACAGATGGCTGAGGATGAGTTGATTAGAACCTGATCAGATAAAAAGAACACGATTCATGCTGTGAGCGAAGTTGACTGCTGCAACCTGATGGCTTACTCTGGACTGGACTTCGCTAATGGATATAGATGCATAAAGTTCCTAAACTGAACAGAAAATTCCTCAGCAAAAGGGACAAGCTTGTTCTCTTAAGAGTACTGGTTTGCTTGGAATGGACAAATCAAAAATTGGCTCTCTAAAATAGTGCTATTAAGACATAAGGCGTGAAGTAGCTGGCTTACATGCTTTCACAAATACTGTTATTTGTAAGATGACTGTAAAGGCAAAACCCCTCACAATATAAATGAAAAAAAAATAAAATATAACTGAGAAATTTTATAAAACACTATACATGCATGAAACACTATATATGTACGTATACAAACCAATATATATGTAACTAAAAATGTAGGCAAGTGGCCATGACTCAACATAAAAATCCCTCTTGGTTTAGATTATACAGATAATTAATATCTTACTACAATCAAAACCTAATTTCTTAGGGTGCTTTGGTAACTTAGGGTAAGAACTGCACTACCAATCCAAAGGTGCATGGTTCAAATCCACAGGAGAAAGACGGGCAATCTCTTCCTTTGAGATTTACTGTCTTTGAAAACCTATTAGTGAGAGAGCTCTGGGTCTATCCAGTTTGATGGTACTTGACATAAGAGTGAAATTTCTTAACAGATAGGAATTATAAAGTAAGAAGGTGAATGGGTACAAAGGTTGTTGTAGACAATTAGTTCAAAAGATAAATTAACAATAAAAATCTCAGCTTCAATAACTCTGAGACCAAAAGAACTAGATGGTGCTCTGCTACCACAGCTGATCATTCTAAGAGATAATAATAATAGAAAGTGCTGGATAGAACAGGTGAAAAACATAGACCAAAACACAAAAATAGCCCCATTTACTGGTATAATGGAGCCTGGCAAAACTACCAAGACTATGATCCTTAGTCACCCTTCATACCTGGGAAAAACAACATTTCCTGACTCAAGCTTACAACTGAATTACAGGCAAATCTTTCAAAGGTAAACAATAACATGAGGAAGGAAGTAATTCCTTAGAATAATCTACAACTTAAGATAACAGAGCATCATCTGCCAAAAGATAAAGCTTAGAAGATCGGAAAAAGCAGGATACGAGTATTAATGAAAACAAGAATCACAGGGTAGAAGTGGGAAGAGTGCAGAGACATTGTGGATATTGTATTTAATATCTTAAAATGAGTATGAATTTTTGACTGTATGGACCAATTTGCTTTGTAAATTTTCACTCTGACCATAACAAAAGAAAAAAGAAAATATTCTATAGAAGAATTCTGTCCAAGAGGGGGTAAATATAGAATAAATTTCTAAGTCTTCAAAGACTTTTTGGAGATATAGAGACTCTATGAACTCCCAAAACTCCCAGAAGATTGCCTTAAGATAGCCTTTAAACTTTAAATCAAAATATAGCTCCTAGCATCTTAAAACCAAGCAATAGACTAGTCCGCAGGTAGTGGATTCTCTCAACTATTGCTCACAGTCAATTGGATATTTGACCTACTTGTCTACCATTCTCACTACTGCACTTGACTGGGGGGGGCGGGAACCAAGCAATAGTTAACTAGTAAGTGAAAAAGAATTGAAGCACTTGTAGCAGAATGTAAAACACTACAGCCTTCAATATGAACTGCTCAAAATTAACAAAAATCCTCACCACTGGACACACAGGCAATGTCATGACAGAGAATATATTCAAACTGTTAATGACTTCTTACTTAGATTCACAACCAATACACCTAGTACCAACAGTCAGGCAATCAGAAGACAGAATGCACTAAGAAAGTGTACAGTCCCTGATTGCAGACGAGCAATGCATTCAGTGTGAGGACTAAGGTGCGCTTAATTCAGGCCACGGTCTTTTCAATCAGTTGTTATGCATCTAAGACCTGGATAATTAATAAGGATGGCAGAAGAAGAAATGATGCCTTTGAACTGTGTTGAAAAAGAGTACTGAATATCCCATGGACTGCCAAAAGAACAGTTATATCTTGCAGAAGGAGCAACCAGAGTACTCCGTGGACACAAAGATGATGAAGCTTCACCTCACATAATTTGGGCGATTTCTTGCAGATGGACATCATAGTTGGAAAGGTGAAGGGATGGTCAAGGAGAGGAAGGTCCTCAAACAGGGAGACTGACACAGTGACCACAAAAATCAACTAGAGTGTATCAGAGATTGTGATGATGGCACAGGATAGAACAGGGCTCAGATCTGTTATTCAGAGTCACTATGAGCTGTGCTCAACTTGATGACACATTACAACAACAACAGTAAAGAGCATCTGTTCTAAACGCTCTTTAAAGATTTACACTGGTCCATATTGAAAACAGCAACTCCAAGGAGAGAACAGGAATCTTAAGGGGGGGGGGAGTGAGTTTATATAAATAGGAGTGAGGAGGAACTCAGAAAAGGTGGGTGAAAATGATTGCATAAAATGAGAAATGTAACGTCACTGAGTTGTACATGTAAAAACTTGAACTGTTTTGCTTTGTATATTCTCAAAAACAAGAAACTTAAAAAGAAAGAACTGGACAAAATAGTTCAAAAGGCAGCATGAAAAACCAAAATAAAGTATTATAATAGAATGTTATTTCTCAAGTTGAAAGATCGGGAAAAGAAAATCTAGCCTCAAGTTGTCAAATGAAAGGGTTCTTTGGGAAAAATACTGAAAGATGCAGGAGGAAGCCTCAAGAGAAAATTAATGGGAAGCACAGAGTCATCATACTAATAGAATATTAATCAACACTCAAGTTTTCAGGAGATAGCATATGATCAAGTCCAAGCTACACTGAGGACAGAAGTAAAGGAAAAAAATAAAATTTAAAAGCCCCAGGAATTCAGAGAACATTAACTCAAGTGTTTCAACCAAATGCAGCACAAAATGTGTTGGCTTATTTATGCCAAGAAATTTGCAAGACAGTTTCCTAGTCAATAGACTGAAAGTGATTCATATGTGTGACCATCCTCAAGAAAGGTGGTCCTACAGAGTGTGGAAACTATTAAACAGTGTCATTTATATCATGTATAAGTAAAATCTTGTCGATGATAACTCAAAAATAATGCAATGATAAGGACAAATACTGTATAAAACCATTACTGTAGAATGAGTATGAGGATCTAGGGAGGGACGTAGAGGGCAGAGGGGTGAGGGTAGGGGGGTATTAATCATAGGGTTCACAATTTGATGGGTGGGTGGGGTGAAGGAAATGGGAAGGATATTGTGTGAAAAACAATGTATTCAAACTTTATAAATAAAGCCGTATAAAATTTTAAAAAGAGTGACATTTAATAAGCATGAGCACATTTAGGTCGCAACATTAGCCACAATTTGTTGTGACCCACACAGTCAAATGTATTTACATAGTCGATAAAACACAAATATAAATCTTTCTGATACTCTCTACTTTCAGCCACGATCCATCTGACATTGGCAATAATATCCCTAATGCCGCACAGCTTCTACTAAATCCAGCTTGTATTTCTGGCAATTTTCTGTCAATGGACTTCTCCAGTTGTTTTTGGAGACTCTTCAAGATTTAGCTTGTGATATTAATGATATTGCTCAATTATTAACTCAAAAATATTATTTGACTTTTAAAATCATGTCTATGTTCAAATTTGAGAAAAAAATAATTAAATGAGAAAATGCTAAGGCACGTGGAGAGACTTCAAAGTGGCTAAAGTGAAGAGTAAGTAGCCTTGGTGGCACAAATTTTATGACCTTGGTTGGTAATCAGAAACACCTTTGGGTGGAGTTCACAAAGAGACTTCAATGGAAAGAAACAAGGGAATCTGCTCCTGTAAAATATGGTATTGCTGTGTACCATCAAGTCAGAAACAACTCATAGCTGATCCTCTAGCGTCTTTTCAGAGGTAATAGATCATATGAGAGGTCCCGTAAAAAAAAATAATGGTGAATTCAAACAGCATACATATGAGTTGACAGCACAATTCCTTATCACCAAGCTACCAGAACTCCCTCCTATAAAGATTATAGTCTAGGAAATCTAAGGGGACATTCTATTCTATCACACCACGTCACTATGAGTCACAATTGGTTCGGTGACATCAACAACTGAAGAATGGATGTGCATCAATTTTCCAAGAAGCCATTATAAACTGAGAGAAAGTGTAAACCCAATCCTTCATGAACAGCACAAGCTCAGCATCCTGACTGTGACATCTGCCCTATGATCTCTTCAAGCCTCTACAGGCAGACACAGTCACCAGATACACTCTCCTCCCTTGTTTTATCATAGCCATCCATTTCTTTAGGTCTCACTTGAACAGAAAATCCATAGGGTCTTAAGGTTGGAAAATTCAAAGATGTCTCTGACAGTTGAGGCTTATCTGACCCAACTTACAGTTTTTTCAATCACTTATAGTTTTTTCAGTCACCTCATAGGCATGAGAAAACAGAACAATATAAAAAAGGAAGACAGGGAAGAACTGATGCATTTAAACTGTGGTTTTGGTGAAGAATATTGAATATACCACAGACTGCCAAAAGAACAAACAAATCAGCCTTAGAAGAAATACAACTATAATGTTCCCTAGAAGCAAGGATGACAAGACTTTGGCTCTCTTACTTTGAACATGTCATCAGGAAAGGCCAACTGCTACAAAAAGACATCATGGAGAACGCCAACAAAAACAAAGAGAGCCCTCAGTGCTACGGACTGAAACATTAGCAGCAACAATGGACTCAAACATAGCAAAGCTCAGAGGTGGTACAAGATGGGTTCTGCTGTAACAAGGCTGCTGTAAGTCAGGATGGACAACACAAAATAAACGAAGCAAAAGCCAGACAGTTCAGGGAGGACAAGCAATCAGTGTAGTTATTTCAAATTATACAAACCTCTTCCTCATGCACACAAGGAGATTGTCCAGCCTTCATTTTTCTGTAAAAAGCCTTCAAGCTTAAAGTGCTAATTACAGGCAGTCCTGTAGTACGAATGATCAAACTCGGAACAATTCCTGCATAACCCCTACTCAGAATAAATTCATCATCACAATCGCCATCACGCGCTGTACCTGCAGGTTTTAAGTGGCTGAAGAGGCTTCAGCCTTTTCTTGGACTAACCCACCTCACATACCCACTGCCTTCAAATCAATTCCAGCTCACAGCGATTCTGCAGGACAGAGTAGACCTGCCTTGTTGAGGTCCCAAAACTATGTCTCTTACGAAAGATAAAGGACACATCTTTCCGCCAAGGAGTAGCGGGTGGGTTCAGACTATCAATGATGGTCAGCAATTACACACTTGAACCACTACACCACCAGGTCTCCTCTCAATTGTACTAACTCTTATTCACTCACTCAAGGCCACTGAGTCAGAAGTGATGCAAACCTGACTCTCCACTGGGTTTCCGAGGTTGTAAATCTCACAGGAGAATATTGCCCATCTTTCTCCTGAGGAGCCGCTGATGCTTCAAACTGCCGGAGACGCACTGCCTTTAGGTTATGAGTGCCACTTGTACCGGACTACGCACCCAGAGCTCGCCTCCTGCACTAAAGAAAGTCTCAACAAGACCTAAATGCATCTGCGCCATCTCACCTACAAACTACCTTAAAGACACACACTTATGTACCGGCAGGACAGCCTGTGAGGTATGGTTTTGTTTTCAAAAGCACAGGGGTTAAAGCACTTTCCTGTTACCTAGTTAGCGCCTGGAACCAACAGAGGCTCCGTAAAAGAAAGATAGGCAGTGAGCTTCCGTGAAGACTTGCAGCCTGAGACACCGTCTGGAGCGGCGCTCCTCTTCTGCCCTATAGGATTGCCCTGAGTCAGAAACAACTCAGTGACAGTGAATTTACAGGAAAATAAATATGCCCTTCACTCCTGGATCCTACTTGCAGGAATACATCCTTTTCTTGTGTAAACACTACAACATAGCTTATGGTATCGACAGTCCACACATTATGAACAAGATCCATGGGTCTGTTTGTCTTTAAAGCAAGTTTGTAGGTAACCAGGAACAGGTGTATAAATCCTTTAGTTAGCATTTAGTGCAAGAAAAGGCTCAAGGTCTTTTCTATGTCTTAAAAGTTGTACATGCAACAAATGAAGGTAATTGTGAAGAGTTTGCTTCTGTCACCAGTCAGCAGAATCATAGAAAATGGAGGGGGGGGGGACCCAATTCATTTCCCCCAAGCTTGAACTGATTCATAGCTAATCCTCCATTGGGTTTCCACTGCTGTAAATTGCACAGGGGGAAATGGCACACCATTTTCTCATTAGTGGCTGGGGTTTATGTCCTTTTTTCCTAGTCATAGATATTTAAGCCTATATACTTTACTGAAGCATTCTGCCATATCTTTATCCAAAGGAGCACAGACATATTGTAGTGATTTTTAACCACAGAGTTATATAAGATAACCGATTCCTAGACCTCTTCTCAGGGAACTCTGGTGGCCTAGTGGCAAGAAGCTGTGCTGCAATCCCAAAGGCAGACGGTTTAAGGCCGCTAGAGACTCTACAGTAGGATGGGTAATCTCCTCCCATGTGATTAACTGCCTTTGAAAACCCACCAGATGGTAGCTATGGGCTGGCTCTGGCTCGACAGTACACAACAAAAACAACAGGCCCTACCTCAGGATATTCTAATGTAATTAGTCTACTATGAGGCTTGGACATTCTGTGTTGTGTAAAAATCTATCCATTCAGGCATCCAGGATAAAAACTCCTGATTTATAATAAAGAAAAGCTGAAATCACTAAAATGCTTAACAGGAAGTAACCTGTTCATTGTTTTAAGATTGAAGGGAGCTCTGGTGGCCTAGTGGCAAGAAGCTGCACTGCAACCCAGAGGTACGCGGTTCGAATCCACCAGATGCTCTGCTGGAGAAGGAGGGGCAATCTCCTCTGTACCACTCAGATCTGATTTGATGGTACACACAAAAAATAATAGAAGAATTTTGTAAAATGGAACACCAATCAACCTTTACAACAAGGTTGCATGAAACAGTATTTCAATGAAAACAGCTATTGGGTAGGACAGTGGCTCAACTGCTAGTGAAAAAGTTGGCAGTTTGAATCTTCCAAAAGACATCTCAAAAGCCAGATTTGTCGATCTACTTCCCTATCAGAAAGCCATTTTCTGCATTCATGGTGTCCCCATCCCATTGTGGATCCAAGTAAAATCAAATATTTGACAATTTCAAACTCTTATCCATTTATTATAATGCTGCTTATTGATTTAGCTGTGAAGAAGTTTGTTTTTTTAAGAGTAATCCATACTGAAGCCTTTGAGCTTTAGCAGTGTTTCAAGTCATCTTTGCTGTCACAGCAAGGTTTTGACATCTGCAGTTTACAGGCTGTTAATGATTCCTGCAATTCCGATGCTACATTCTTCAAAATATAGTATTCTCAGCATACAGACTAAGCATTTTGAAAGGGTACAGCCCTGAGGAACCTTTTTCTCAATGTCAAGCCATGCAATACCCTCTTATTCTTTTTGAATGAATGTCTCTTACTGAGCATAAATAAGTGTTCTGAGATTCCTATTCTTCTCAATGTAAGCTATAATTTGTTTTGAGGTACGTAGTCAAAAGTCTTTGAATACATGGCAACAGCCCAAATGTCCAATCACAACTGAATTAACTGGGAAACTGTGGTACATTCACACGATGGAATACTACACAGCATGCAGGAGCAATGATTTTGAAAATCACTACCTAATTTGGGAGTGACTGGAGAGCATTATGCTAAGTGAACTCAGTCCCAGAAGGCCAAATACTGTAGAGGACCATTACTGTAGAAAGATAATCAGTAAAACATGTATGAGGATCCAAAGGGGGAAGAGGAGAGCAGAGAGGGGGGAAGGGGTGGGGTGGGGAGGTGGTAATCAGAGGGTCACACAATTTGATGGGTGCAGGGAGGGGTGGGTAAAGGAAATGGGAAAGATCTGGTGTGAAAATCAAAGTATATGAACTTTATAAGTAAACTAGTATAAAATAAAAATATTATTTAAATAAATAAAGCCTTTGCATAGTCAAGGCAAATATATTTCTGGTATTCTCTGTTTCTAGCCAAGATCCATCTGACATCAACAATGATGGCCCATGTTTCACATCCTCTTCTGAAGCCTTCTTGTATTCCAAGCAGATTCCTGTTGATGTACTGCATTAGCCTTTTTTAATAATCTTCAGAAAGCACTCACCAGTGATGCGAGACACTGGGGACATGACACTGGCACTACTGCTGGTCAGCACAGATGTGAGAGGGGAACAGCAGAGGGAAGTACCTATGTGAGCTGTGGCAGACAGAGATTCTCAAGGGACGAGAGCTGGAGCAAGCAGCATCTACATGAAGGAGTGGAGCAGTGGTGGCAGCAGCCTCAAGACAGAGTGGAGCAGCAGCCGCAGCAGCAGCAGAACAGATCAACATCACCGAAGTAACTGGAGGCCTGAGCCACCATATCTAGGGTTGGCAGGGGAAAGGTGGGAGGGGGGTGCTGACCAGGCAAGGCAAGTGTCAAAAGGGGACAGGTGGAAGCAGATGCTAGAGGATGTAGATGCTGTCAGAACAGGATGGGGGTGGAATGAAATTACAGACAACAAATGGAGGGCAGGGGACAAACACTTAATTGGTTACTTTCCCAAAGGGAAATGAATTTCATCTGCTCTTCTGTGTAAAATGCTTGTCTACCAGAGAGCGCTCTAAGTTGAAAATCTAAACTAAGGCACACTAGGGAGAAGGACTGGCCATCCACTTCCAAAACAACAGGCCTTCAAAAACTCTATGCACAACAGAACACCCTTACATTAGACTAGCAGATATGGCACCTGAGGCTGAGCCATCTGGCTGACAAACATAAAGAAGGAGGAACAGGTAGGTGCAAGTGGACACTAATTATTAGAATGTGGAATATGAGAATCATGAATGTAAGTAAATTGAATACTGTTTAGAGAGAAATGAAATGCATAAATATTGACATACTAGGCATTGGCGAATTTAGATGGAGATGGACTGGCATGGAACATTTTGAATCAAACAATCATATGCTCCATATGATCTAGTATGCCAGAAATAAAAAGGTGAGGAAAAACAGGGATGCTTTCATAGTTAAAAAGGCCATTTCTAGATCCATCTTTAAATACAATGTTGTGAGTAGCAAGATAATAACCATATGCACATAAGGAACACCTGTCACTACCACCATCATTCAAATACATGTACCAACAAGAAGAGCCAAAGAGAAGGAAATAGGAGATTTCTACCAATTTTTGGAGTCAGAAATCAACTGAACATGCAACCAGGATGCACTAATAATAATGGGTGCCTTGAATGCAAATGTTGGGAATGGAGAAGAAGGTTCAGAAAGCATGGACTTGGTGACAGAAATCAGACTGGAGCCAAAATGGCAGAAGTTTGCACAGTGAATGACTTATTCATTGAAAATACCTTTTATAAGAAACATGTTTCAGTGTCTCATTAGTCATTACTTTATCAACTTAGATAAGTTTAGCCACTATTGTAAAGCCTATTTATCTGTGAGTTCTACAATTCCCATAATCAACAAAGTATAAGTGACAGTACTCTTTGAAGTTCAGATAAATCATTTAGGTATATCATGCTTAAATCATTTTTGTTTGGTTCTGATAAAGATGGAGACATATGTTTGCATTCTTTTGTTTAAAAAAATTATTGGTTATGCCCGAACTTTACTTGTAACACCATG
Source organism: Elephantulus edwardii (assembly GCF_000299155.1). Lineage (NCBI taxonomy): Eukaryota > Metazoa > Chordata > Mammalia > Macroscelidea > Macroscelididae > Elephantulus > Elephantulus edwardii. Next base: position 4,759,319 of record NW_006399801.1, on the reverse strand, counting down.
AAAGGAGTTACTTCCCCATATTTGTGCTACAGTTTCTCTGTTTTTACATGTATGTATGTATGTATGTATTTGTGGGTTTATATATACTCCATTCTCATCTCTGTTAACCCTCCAAGATCTGTGTATAAACTTTCCTTAGCTTTTTATATGAGAACTCTGATGGCCTGGGGTGCCGGAAATTGAACTGCCAACCCAAAGGCACATAGTTCAAATCCACCAGTGCTATTCTGGAGAAAGATGATCAATCTCCTCTCATAATGAGTTACAGCCTCTGAAAATCTGCTGGAGGGACAGCTATGAGTTAATTCTGGCTCAAGGGTAATGAAGTAAGGATACTATAACTGTCCTTTTGTAACTGACTCATACTTAAATTTTAAGCATCCTAGTCCTGTCATTCAGTTTGACAGTTTCCACATTCAGTTGGATCACTTTTCTTGGTAACAGGAACAAATGTGGCCCTCTTCTATTCCATTGGCCAGAAAGCCATCTTCCAAATTTCCTGGCACAGACTGGTGAGTGCATCCAAGGCTCCATCTGATAAATGAAACAAGTCAATTGGTATCCTGTTGATTCCTGGGGTCTTATTTTTTGTCAATGCCTTCAAAGCAGCTTTCATTTCCTCCTTCATTATCTTTGGCTCCTGCTCATATGATACTTCCTGAAATTCTTCAGTCAATAAGTTCTTTTTTGGTACAGTGATTCTGTTTATTCCTTCCATCTTCCTTTGATGCTTTTTGGGTTGTTCAACATATTTCCCATAGCTTCTTTCAGTATTGCAACTTGAGGTTTAAATTTGGTTTTCCATTCTCTCAGTCACCTTGAGAAATGCAGAGAGAGATCTTCCCTTTTCCCCTCCAATTTCAGTTCTCTGCACATTCTACAATACTTTGCTTTGTCCTCTCAAGCTTCCCTTTGAAATCTTCTGTTCAGCCTTTTACTTAAACATGGTTTCCCTTTGTTTTTGGATTCTTGATGCTATGGCACAATTTTTCAGAGCCACTTCTGACATCCATTTCAGTTTTTTCTTTCAGAGAGCTAGACAATGAATAGGGATAACAGACGAAGAATTGATGCCTTCGAGCTGTGGTAATGGAGAAGAGAACTGAACATCTCATGGATAGCCAAAAGAACAAATAAATATGTCTTAGCGAAGGTGTAGCCAGAGTGTCCTATGGAAGCAAGAATGATAAGGCTTTGCCTCACATATTTCAGGCATGTTGCTAGGAGGAGCTATTCATTGGAGAGGGACATCCTGCATGGAAGGATAAAGGGTCAGCGAAGGAGAGGAAGACTTTCAGCCAGGTGGACAAACACAGTGACTGCTACAATGAGCTCTTGTGTGTCAGGAAATTTGAGGCTAGCACAGGATATAACAGAGTTCAGATCCGCTGTTCACAGGGTCATTGTGAGTTGTACTCAATCCAACAGCACCTAACGACAATAATACTGTCATTTTTAGGGAGCTCTGGTGGCCTAGTAATAAAAAGCTGCACTGCCAATTTGAAGGTACACAGTTCAATTCCACCAGCTGCTCAGCAGGAGAAAGATGGGCAATCACCTTTCATGTGTTTACTGCTCCAGAAAACCCACTGGAGGGTCAGCTATGGGTCAGTTCCCGCTCGACAGTACATCACAATATTGTCAGTACAGATTTCATTTTGTATCTCCACCCTCACATAGAGACCCACAAATATACACATTATAGACATACCCAAACCACTGGACACCCTACTTCTTGCAAAGTTTAGAACATGGAAGAGGAACTTTCCCATCAGTTTAATCTTTCCCTGAAAGGTAACAAGGTGTGGCTGCCTCAGTGTGTGTGACCTATAATATTGTCACACACATTGCCCTTTTAAACTCATCTTCACAATTGTCTGGGGAGGAGAGAGGGCATACTGCCACTGAGCCTACTCAATGGCACCCAGTTCTGTGTCCTCCTCACGATATTCTGTAAGCTAAAGTTCACTGGTACAGCTATTGGGCCAGTTCATCCCAGGGAGGGTCTCCCTTTGCACAAGCTGGCCACCTGCTTCACCAAACATCATGGCTTCCTTTAGCAACTTGTCCCTTCTCATGACAAACCAAGCAAGTTAAAGCTATTGTGATTCAAGTTTTCACTGTTTTCAGAAGTAGATCACCAGCCCTTTCTACCTTATCTTAGTCTGGAAGCTCCACTTAAGCCTGTCCACCACAGGTGATCCAAGGAGCTAGCATCTGAAATACTGTTGACATATGGCTTTCAATACCCTGGTGGCCTAGAGCTCCACTCCAGTACCCCTAGCAACACGAAAGTCACCGACATATGGCAAACAGAGAGAATGACAGAGAGGCTGAAAGTGAAGGTATTTATTACTAAAGTAACACTAGAAAATGCAATCTTTTGATTTTTTAGCAATAACCATACTTATATATTAACCATGCCTCTCAATGTCTCACATTCAACACAAATTTTCTTTTCTGGTTACTGTTGTTTGGTGTTGTCATGGAGTCAATTTTTACTCATAGTAACTCCATGAGACAGAGCAGAACTGCACCAGAGGGGTTTGTCTGCTGTAATCTTCACGGCCAGGTCTTCCCTCAGGGGCCTTCAGGGTAGTTTCAAAGCATCAACCTTTCAGGTACTAGCAAGGGCTTAACTATTTGTTTCACCAGTTTTCCTAAGGAGAAGTAATTCTCCAGACTGAAGAAGGGGCTAAGATGGGGATTACAGAGACTAAAACACTGGGTGGATACAGTAAAGGGGGCAAAGCTGCCATCTCTTCCCTTGCTTTAACACTTCTTCCCCTCATTCAATAACACTCCACCCCCTTCTCACTGAAAAGAACCAAGTCAACTGCAGAATTCTCAATGGTTCTCTTCAGAAGTGTCTGAAACCTAAGATAAAAGCAGTCGGAGAACGAAGAACAAACCCCAGAGATGTGAGGAAAGAGTCTGAACATGTGGCTCAGACACAATCGCCACTTCCCAGGTCCAGCCTCTCGCCAACTGGTAGCAATCAGGCAGGACGCTGGAGCTCACAGGAAATCTAAAATTAGGTTTTACTACCTATAATGGAGGATTTATGGGATGGTTTAATTGGTAGTCTCGGTCCCAAAGTGAGGGAACAAAAATATCTTTCTGGACGTACCCAGGGCGACAGTGTGCCCTCCACGAACCTCACCTACAGCAGAGACGAGGGGCACGTCTGCAGGGAAGACGTGGTTCTTCCTTCTAACACTGACAGATGCTGAAAGCCAAGAACTCATTTCTCATTGTTCCTTGCATTTCAGAGACAAATGTGTTTCCTCTTGCGGAGCAGATCCTCAAACTATACACAAATCCAGGTGCTCCAAAACAACCCAATGGGCCCCAAACCACAGAAACAAAACAGAAAGGGTGGAAAGTTACATCAACTCAAAGATGAATGCATGAGTTCACATTGGGTCTTGCCATTATGAATGATGATGGATCATGTGGAGGCAGATGACACAACCCTGCTTGCTGAAACTGAGAAGGACCTGAAGTGCTTGCTGCAGAGGGTCACGGACTGCAGCCTTCAATATGGATTGAGGTTCAATGTCAAGAAGACAAAGATTCTCACCACTGGACCAACTGGCAGC
>NW_006399801.1:4753414-4755347 GCF_000299155.1 Elephantulus edwardii | reverse complement strand
CTCCTTGCAGGCAAGGATTCTGAGACTTCGTCTGACATATTTTAGTCATGTTGTAAGAAGAGACCGGTCCTTAGAGAAGGAGGTCATGCTTGGGAGGGTGGAAGGCAGGCGCAGGAGGGGAAGGCCCTTGAGGAGATGGTCAGATTTAGTGGTTGGGGTAATCAGGATGACTGTGTCAGAAACAATGAGATTGGCACAGGACAGAACAGTTTAGGGCTGTTGTACATAGGGTCTCTATGAGTCACAAGTGACTCGACGGCACATAACAACAACAACAGCAGCAAAGAAGCTTTCACAGATGGGCAAGGTTATTTGTCACAGTCATATTTATAAAATATTTTGGGAGCTGGAACGCCGCGCCCACTGGAACGCCGCGCCCGCCAGAGAGCCGGAAGCTCAACCACACAAAGGACAACTGAGTCCCAGCCAAAAGACACCAGCTAAGCCACTGTGAAACCCACCCACCAGGAGTAAGTAGAAAGCAACTACCTACCACCCTGCAACTCCAGAGGAGCAACCTACTGCCCCCAGCTTCTAAGAGACCAGGGAGGAGCAACAGTCGGCCAGCCACGGCAGAACCACAGACCTTGTGACCCCAAAGGAGCTAGGACTACCTGTCACTGTGTGACCGACCCCCCTGCAGCCCGAGCCTGCGTGACCCCACCACACAGGGTGCCACCATATAAAGCCCCAGCAGTGCCCAAGCCCTGTCCCCTGCCTCCTGGTGGTAGTGTCCAAACCCTGTGCTCCTGTGCCCCCCCAGTCCCTTGCTTCCGCCCATTCCCCCCGGCCCCCCTCACACCTCCACAATCACGCACCTCAGCCCCCGCAACAGCCCTGTGACCTCAGGGCACCACTGCAGATCCAGGCATCAACCGGAGCTATCAGCCAAGTTGCTGTGGAACTAATTTGGCAGGAGAAAGGCTGGTAGGATCATGAATGGGTTTACTGGGGCATTGCTAATTACCTGGGAGAGCACCTAAAGGCGTGCCCACTGGTGGGGAATTTGGCCAAGTTCTCTTGGGCTACACCAACTGCCCAGAAACGAGCAAGCCACTGGCTGGTTTCTGTGGACTCTGCAAACCAGCCAGAGGCTAGTGGGTTGGTGGGAATTTGACCTTGACTTTTCGGATCTTGTTGGATCCAGGACTCTGCTGGAGCAGGGGCTGTTGTGTGAGGGGACCTACGTAAGTGCCACCATGCAGGGAACACTGAGAAAACCATTGGGTAGGAAACCGACAGCAGGAATTTGAATAGGGACCCCAATCGTGAGCACATTCAAACAGCAGAGGTTTGAGCAAGGTCCCCCAAGTGTTTGACCTGCCCTTGCAATCACCGCAACCCTGTGCCTGCCTCACCCCATTTGGCTCCAGACCAGTGCATACATATCTGGGCAATCAACTTGCCTTTAATTGGGAGCACCTTGACCTGTCTTACCAACAAGAGAGTGCCCTCACAGGCTCTGAACTGACATTTCTCGGAAGCCAGAAGTTCAGAGAAATGCACAAGTTCATAGCTGCTGAGCTGATCTCAAGAGCATTGTCTTCAGATCAAGAACATATCAATGTCTCGAAGAAAGCAAACTATCCCACACAATAAGCAAGAGCAAAGCAAGATGTCACTCACAAAGGGTGACATATTATCAGTGGATTCCCTGAAGCCAGAAAGTCTGATGGAACTTTCTGACACAGAATTTAAAAGAGGAGTAACTGAATATATTCAATGGATTAAAGAAAAACTTGATGCATTACAGGATACAACAAGCAAAGACCAGGAGAAGCTCAATAAAACAATGTAGAACATTGCAGAGAAAACAAATGAGGCATTAGCGGCACTGGAAAAACAAGAAACCATTATTCAAAATATAAGGACCAATGTTTCAGAGGCTGTCAACATGATGCAGAGACATATGAGCAGAGTTGATGAGTTGGAA
>NW_006399801.1:4746709-4747948 GCF_000299155.1 Elephantulus edwardii | reverse complement strand
AGAAGATCTTCACCCTGAAACCTCCATTGTCCCTTTTCAGCAGGAAGTAGCTAAGAGAATACACCGTCCCCTTTTCCTTATGAATCAGGGTGAAGTCTCTCTCAGGGAGGAGTGATAGGGAATGGCAGAGGACTCACTGACAAAGGAGATTAATCAGAACTGGCTTTGACAAGCACTGCGCTAATTGGACAATTAAAATAGACTTTCAAGGGGGAAAAAAGAGGAACGAACTGGGGGGGAGGGTAGAGAAAATTGTGCAACAATGAATGAATGGAAACCCAAAATCTCTGTAAATGTTCATTAAAACTAATAAAATTAAAATAAATAAAAAATATTTTGGCCGTGGGGGATGTGTCACACACAAATAAATTATAATAAATAAAGTTAAAACAACTCTGAAATGGCCTAGAAAACTCAATGGTATTTGATACTTACTTTCTGGACACAGTCTTGGTCTTCAAATCATTGTTGACCTCAGTTGATTAGTGTATGGATGGAACTGTGTCCCCAAAAATATATGTGTTGTAAATCCCTACCTCTATGCCTATGGTTATAATCCCATTGGGGATGTGTTTTCTTTGTTATGTTAATAGGAAGTTCTAGCTTTTTGACACAGGCAAGAGATTAAACAAGCAACTGAGCAAGCAGAGGAAAGGAAGACAGACACCATGCCACAAACTCACCACTGAGGATCAAAGAAGCAAAGCTGAAAGACAGGGATCTTCCTCCAGAGCCAATGGAGTGAGACTTCCCTATAGCCACCACCCTGACTCATTAATCTAGACTTTTAGCCTTCAAATTATAAGAAAATGTATTTCTGTTTATTGAAGCCATCCACTGGGCTGGAATATTTTTGTTATAGCAGCATCAGACAAATAAAAATACATTATTGTCAACCAGAACCAATTCATAGCTGATCCTGCAGCAGATTTTCTGAGGCTGTCAATCCCAAGGAAAGAAATGACCCATTTCTCACTCAAGAAATGGCAGACTTGAACTTACAGAAAGGCCCTGCTTTAGGGTAGTGCAACTCTCTATGGTATATACCACCAGAGCTGCCCTTAGAGAACTGTGAAAAGTAATTCTAAATCTTTAGGTCACAAGAGACTACTGAGGTCACTTGATTGTTTACAGTTAACAGATCTAGTTATTAAATGGGGGGAGGAATTACACAGAAGAAGTCAGAAGGAGGTAAGTGTCAACAATCACTGCAGAGATCAAATAATTGAATGTTAGTAT
>NW_006399801.1:4743097-4744759 GCF_000299155.1 Elephantulus edwardii | reverse complement strand
ACTGCTGGTACCAACTTTACTGAATGTGGATCCGCGTCAGAAGTCATCGCTGACAGTCTCAATCATTCCTCCATCCATCATGATGGTCCAATGGTGAGGATTTGTGTGTTTTTTTACAGTGAAATACTGAAGGCTGCAATGTTTAATCTTCTACAGCAAGTGCTTCAGAATCAAAATGAAGCTGGAAAAAAAAAACCATTAAAACAAGTCCACAAGAAGCAAAACATGATCCTGAGTCTAACCAAACTAAATTTAAAAATCATCTTAAGTTTGAAGTACTGAACACAAGTGACTGAAGATCAGATGAGTTGTGGGATGAGATTAAGGATATCATCCATGAAGAGAACAAAAGGTTACTGCAAAGACAGAGGAGAAAGAAAAGACCAACATAGATGTCAAAAGAGACCCTTTTTGGCATGACCCTGAACTGCATGAAACTGTTGAAAATCCAAAACAAACAAACAAAACAAAAAAGAGAGAGAGAGATGCTGAAATAAAAGATGAACAGAAGATTTCAAAGGCAAGCTCTGGAAGGAAAAAAGGGAGAAAAACACACACACCACCACCACCACCACCACCTGCTATAAGGGAATATTCAGGGACCTAGCATTGAAAAATAAGAAGACAAGAACTAGCTCAGCATTTCTCAAGCTGAAGGAACTGAAAAAGAAATCCAAGCCTCAAGCTGCAATACTTAGGGATACTATGGGCAAAATCTTGAATGATTCATCAACAGAAGATGAAAGGAATACAAAGTCACTGTATCAAAAAGAATTGGTCAACAGTGAAATATTTCAGGAAGATCAGTAGAAAATTATAATGAAGGAAGAAATTCAAGCTGCATTGAAGGCAGTGGCAAAAAAGTAAGTCCCCATGAATCAATGGGATATCAACTGAAATATTTTCAATGACAAATACAGCCCTATACATGCTCACTAGTCCATGCCAGGAAACTTGGAGAAAAGCTTCCTAGATGACTGACTGGAAGACATCATATTTGTTCACATTCCCAAGAAAGGAGATCCAACAGCATATGGAAATTATCACACAATAACATTAAAATCACATGCAATTAAAATATTGCTGAAGAGCATTTAAAAATGGCTAGAATAGTACATATACAGAGAACTTCCAGACATTCAAGCTGGATTTAAAAGAGACTGTGGTATGAGGGATAACATTGCTGATGTCTGATGGATTCTGGCTTAAAGTACAGAATACTAGAAGAATGTCTATTTGTGCTTTATTAACTACGCAAAGGCATTTTACTGTGTGGATCATAACATAAGCAGCAGCAATAGAAGTGCTGTAGAGTTGTAGAAGACTCTTAGCGACCCTATGAACAAAACTCTTGAATGCAAAACATTTATCTTCTCTCCAAGTTCATAGAGTTTCTGGAGGCAAGCTTTTTCTTGGAAGCAGATGCTACTCCTGCTTCCAAGCCTGTTTTATCCAGGAGATTCATAAAAATTGGGTCCAAGGGCCCAAAGGCCATGTGTGTGTGTGTGTGTGTGTGTGTGTGTGTGTGTGTGGAAGGAAGGGGCACTCCTTTATCTATCAAAGGCCAGCACCACCACCTCCACCACCATCCCAGCTCTGCTGCGCTCTGCCACTCAACGCCTCCCCCTCTCCCCGAGCAAAGCCCTGCAGGTGGAGGCCAGG
>NW_006399801.1:4737237-4741747 GCF_000299155.1 Elephantulus edwardii | reverse complement strand
GGTATGGAGACAGGATGCATCCCTGGCGTACACCCTTCCCAATTTTGAACCATGCAGTGTTACCCTGCTCTGTTCTGACTACTGCCTCTTGATCCAAGTACAGGTTTCGCATTAGCACAATTAAATGTTCTGGGATTCCCATTCTTCTCAGAGTCAGCCACATCATTACTCCTCAATAATTTGGAGAAGTCTCTCACTGTAGATTTTCCCAGTGCAATGTGTCTCCTTATTTCCTGACTGCTGGTACCAAGGGTGTTAATTTTTGGATCCAATCAAGATGAAGCTGTTGACAGCTTCAATTTCCTCTCCATCCATCATGATGCTGCCTGTTGGTCCAGAGGTAAGAATCTTTGTTTTCTTGATATTAAGATGTAATCCATAATGAAACTATGCTCCTTGATCCTCTGTGACAAATGTTTGAAGTACTCCTCACTTTCAGCAAGTAAGGTTGTATTATCTCCATAACACAGGTTATTGATGAGTCTCCCTCCTATCCTGATGCCCAATTCCTCTTCATAGAGTCCAGCTTCTCGGATAATTTGCTCAGCATACAGAGTGAATAGGTATGGAGATAGAATACAACACTGATTTAATCCCTCTTCGATATTCAGTGTTCACTTGCTCTGTTCTCACAACAGCCTCCTGGTCCAGGTACAGTTCTGCATTAGCACAATCAAGTGCTCTGGGGATTCTCATTCTTCTTAATCTCAGCCACAACTTGTTATGATCCACACAGTCAAATGCCTTTGCATAATCAATAAAGTATAAATACACATTCTTCTGGCATTCTTTACTTTCAGTATGATGGCCCTTTCCAAAGAATAACCTAGCAACATATCCAAAGCAAGTGAGATAAAGCTTTGTCATCTTTGCCTATAATGAGCAATATAGCTGTGTTTTTTCAAATCTTTGTTATTTTGGCAGTCTGGGGTATACTCAAGACTCTTTTCCAACACTATAATTCAAAGGCATCAACTCTCCTACTGTCATCCTCTTTTATCACTGTCCAGCTCTCAGATGCATAGCGAGTGACTGTAAAAGAGTATGGCTTGAATCAGGCATACCTTGGTCCTCAAGCTGAAATTACTCCTCAGTAATTTAGAGACATTCCTGACTGAAAACTTTCCCAATGCAACAGATCTCCTGACTGTTGGTACCAAAGGTACTGGTGGTGGAGCCAAGTAAGATTAAATCATTGACTATTTCAATCTTTACCCCATCTATCATGATGTTGCCTATAGGTCCAGTGGTGAGAATTTTTGTTTTCTTGATGTTGAGATGTAATACATATAGAAGGCTATAATACTCTTCGATCTTCTTCAGCAAGTGCTTAAAGAATGTTTATTTGTGCTATGTTGACTACACAAACGCATCTGACTGTGCAGATCATAACAAATTATGGCTAACAGTGAGAAGAATGTCGATCCCTGAACACTTAATTTTGTTCATCATAAACCTACCTACACCAAAGAGCTGTTGTACTAAAACAGCAAGAGAACATTACATGGTTTAAAATTAAGAAAGGTATGCATCAAGGTTGTATCCTCCCTCCATATCTATTCAACCTGTATGTTGGTGCTATATGCCATCAAGCTGTCTGAGACTCAAAGCAATCCTATGTATAGCAGGTCGGAAGCCTGACCTATCCAGAACCAGTCTCACTATCTTCCACACACCTACCCTCCTTACCCCAGTTACTGTATCAATCCATCTCATCCCAGGTCTTCCTTTCCTGCATTGTCCCTCCACCCTTCCAAGCATGACATCCTTCTCCAAGGATTGGTCCCTCCTGGCCATGGGTCCAAAGCATTTGATACAGAGCTTCAAATCCTTGCCTCCAAATAGCAGCGATGTTGGACAAATTATTCAAGAAGTTGAACTCTATGAAGAAGAATGTGGTACCAAGATCAGAGGAAGACTCATAAATAACCTATGTTATGCAAATGACACAAACTTGCTCTGTGATGCTTGGATTAAGTACCTCTAAAAATGCAGACAACAGTGAAGAAAATAATCTATGAAACTGTTGCTTTTACATTGCAAATTGCAGCATCAAAAGCAATGTGTTTTTGTTGTTGTGTACCACAGAGTTAGAACCAACCAGTAGCTAACCCTCTGGCAGGTTTACAGAGGCAGTTAATGACACTATCTTTCTCCCATGGAGCAGCTGGTGGTCTCAAATCATGTACCTTCAGGATTGCAGTACAGCTTCTTGCCTCTAGGCCACCAGAGCTCATAGAAAGCAACAGAAGAAGAAAATAAGGCACAGCCAAGCTCTGTATCAGTGAGATATCCAGGTGCCAGTAACCACATGGTCGTGTACCCTAGACAGTACATTTCCTCGTAATGGTCCAGGGGGAAAGTATATGACCAGAAAATATCATACATTTCTCTACCAAGAAGGGTTTACATCTGACTACAAACCTAAAAACTGGTAGTTCAAAACCACTCAGAAGTTCCATGAAAGAAAGTCCTGGCAATCTTCTTCCACAACGAATTCCACAAAGACAGGTGAGAAGACACTATGGGGTAGTTTTAGCCTAACAAATGGGTCCCCACGAGTCAGCATTGACTCTACAGCAACAGGCTTGGGTTTTTTTTATTTTTGTTTAGTATTATAAAAAGTGGGGCAACAATTTAAGAAAACGTGTGTTAGTCAAAAGATCCATGGTTGCCAAGGCTCAGAAGGGGAGGAATGAGCATATGAGGTCCAGGGGATTTCCAGGGCAGGATGCTGGGATGACGGTGTCATGCACTCATCAGAACCCACAGGGCTGGACGGCACAGTGAACCCTAACGTCAACCACACGCTTTAGTTACTAATAATGCATCAACGTGAGCTCATCAAGTGTAAGAAATGCCAAGAATTAATGCAAGATGCTAAAAATAAGAGAAACAGCATTCAAGGAGAAGGGGTATATGGCAATTCTCTGTACATTCTATAACAATAAAACTACTCTTTTTAAAAAATCTTTTTCAATTTGTTGTTGTGCCCTCTACACTCACAGGTACACTATTTAACTTTTTTTTACATGGTTATTCACATACATTGTGTTTCATTCATGTACATAGTGGGGCTCTGTGTGTGTTTCACACTTTCCTTCATTGACATTATATTTATACAATCATTCCATACATTGTGTTTTATGAAATCAATCACCATTGGACTATGTCCACCATTACCGCATCTTTTTAGGTCCCTGCTGGATCTTTCCCATTACTTTTACCCTGTCCCTTCACCCATCAAATTGTGTGAGATTTCCCCCTATCCATCCTCACCCCTCAGCTCCCACCCCTTCCCCCCTTAGATTCCTATACACTATTTAATTTTTGCTCTTTTTCTATAAGAAAAAGGGGGTGCCAATATCCTGTGACCCATATATTCTGAGAAGAGATCTAGAAATTTTATTGGGCTGTCAGGGATGAGGAGTCCCTCGGTGGGAGAAAATGATGCTTAGCAAACTCACCTGCTAATTGAAAGGTTGGAGGTTCAAGTTCACGCACAAGTGGCTCAGAAGAAAGGCCTGGCAATCTACTGCCAGAGAACCCTACAAAGTTGTGTTCTGCTCGACACAAATCCAACATTAGATTCTCACAGAACTGCTCTGGCTTCACACATAGTTCTCTCCCTTTTAAAGAATCGTGTTTGTTTTTCCTCCCTCCTGTTCCTGCCTCTATTTTCGTATCACTGGGACACTTCTAGTAACTCCTCTTAAGCGGTCCTGTCAGTTGCAGGGTGTGGGTGGGTTATTCATGCTCTGCCGCACACAACACTCGCTCTCCACATGTGAGTCAGTTGCCTTTTCATGGAAACAGCATTCGCTGATCATTTTCATAAAAATTTGTGCTGGCGTAGTTTTGTTTCTCTTGACATTGGCCCAAGTGTTTTTCTCTTCTGATTGATTCTTGGTTTAAACTCAGCATGTCTTTTTTTGTTGTTTATTTTTTAATATATTTCCATTTTTACTGGAGGGGAAACATCAGAGTCAATGTGATCCAGCTGCACCAAATCAGCCACATGACTTGCATTTATACGTCCAGGGCGATCAGCGAAAATGCTGAATGAAGGAGCCTGACTATTGCTCCTACCCAGATAGGGGGAAAAAACAGTCTACTTTTCTAGTAAGCTCATGCACACGTGAGCACTGGTTCCTTTGTCCACTTTGCTGTTGTTAGTGTCTATGAAGACAGCCCTCGTTCAGGATAACACAATGTACAACAGAACAAAATGCACTCTCTTCAAGATCAGTTCCAGATTGGACCACTGCATCAATAAGATTTTCACTGGCTGATTTCTGCAAGTAGATCACCAGGCTTTTCTTCCTTGTCTCTCTTAATCAGTAATGTTGTTGTTGTTGTTGTGTGCCGTCGAGTCGTTTCCAACTCATAGCGACCCTATGCACAACAGCCCTAAACCTTGCTCTATCCTGCGCCAACCGCACTGCCTCTGACACACCCATCCCGATTACCCCAGTCACCGAATCAATCCATCTCATAGAGGGTCTTCCCC
>NW_006399801.1:4729200-4736423 GCF_000299155.1 Elephantulus edwardii | reverse complement strand
CTTGGTCCAAGTATAGGTTTCGTATTAGCACAATTAAATGTTCTGGGATTCCCATTCTTCTCAGAGTCAGCCACAGTTTGTTATGATCCTTCACTGAAATCTATTCAGTCCCATACCTCCAAGTTATATGACTGTATCAAGCCTCCACAGACACAGAGGGTGGCTGCATGTGGAAAGCATCTGCCAGGAATCACCATGATCTCCCATATGGAAGGGGAGACTCTACCACTGAACCACCACTATCCTCTATCATCCACCTCTTCTTTAAAAAACAAAACTGTTGCTGTCAATTCAGGCTTGTGGAAACCTGACACATTACAAAGGAGAACTGTACACCACAGATCACCAGGCCTTTCTTCCATGGTGCCTCTGAGTAGGTTTGAACTGTCAAACTTTCATTTGGTAGCTGAGTGCAAACCATCTGGGCCACCCTAGATCTTTCACCCTTTTAGACACCTCTAATGGGCTGCTTGTTTTCACCAGTTGGGCCTTTTCTCACTGACAGCTTGACAGTGTGCACCCAGTTAACTTGAACTTGGCATGCTCTGCATTGTTTTCAAACTTGCCCTCAAAGTGATTCTACAAGTAGAATGCTGCACTTTAGAAACACAAACAGGAATTAAATCACCAAATGCCTTTGCTGTACTATGATTGGTTTTCAGGGCCTGCTCTCTGTAACAAGACTCAAACAAAAAATAAAAGCTTTTGTAGGCTATAAATTGCACAGGAGAAGATTCCTCATCTTTTTTCCAAAGGAGAGGCTGGTGGATTCAAACCTCCTGCCTGTGGGTTAGCAGTGCAATCCCTTATCCACCAAGCTGCCACAGCTCCCTAGAGAACAGAGGTCAGAACATCATCTCCTGGCATTATGATCTTGCCCCGTAGCTCCTCACCTCCTTCAATCCTTCCTACCTCCCATCTAAGGCCATGTCATCGCATTAACCATGACTTAGACAGAATGTTTTTCAAAGTCAAATAGCACTGTATATTTAAACTATTTACTCCCAAAGAGGCAAACATTTACTACCGTCAAGTCAATTGTGATTCTTGGTGGCCCTTCATGGAGATTTCAAGGATGTAAATCTTTACGGGAGCTAACTGCCTCATTTTTCCCCAAAGAACTGTTGGTAGGTTCAAACCACCAACTTTTCAGTTAACAGCGCAACACTTAATGCATTATATCAGCAGGGCACATTATACTTACTGTTGGGAAGTAAAAAATAAGTCTTACACTTTGTATGCAAAAATAAAAGTAGCTAAACAGATCTGTGGCATTGCATTTTAATGACAGAGCAATTAAGAGGATAAAATGCCTAAGTTCCTGAGGAAGCTGGTGATAAAAAATAGTAAAAAAACTCTGATTTAAACCTAAGGTACCAGTACATCTATCACAAGATAGCACTATTTCTTTTGCTTTAGCAAGAATGCTTTACTTAGTATTTACTTATACTCTGTTTACATTTAATCCAATCTGCCTAGAGGTCCTCAAAATCATTTCTACAAATTTAGAATGCAAAGAGTTATGCTGCAACCATATTTTTTAACAGGCAACAGTACCTGTTGTTCTTATCACATGCCATCAAGTGGATTCTGACCCACAGTGACCTCATACTGTCCCTCAGAGTTTTCCAGGCTATATTTGCAAAAGCTGAGTGTTCTGTGTTTTCTTCCTTGGAGTCACCGGTGGATTTAAACCACTTACCTTTTGGTTAGTAGCTAAGTGCTTACCCACTACACCACCAGGGTTTCTATACAGAGTACTCATAACTGCTAGTACAGAAGCACCTGGGTTCACCACAAGAAGCCAGCCCGAAGAATAACTCAAAAAAGGGGAAAATATTTTAAAAAACATCTAATTTTCTGATACAAGAGAAACCAGATTATTCTTAGTAGGGGGAAAAAATCCATTTTTAAAAAAATGTCTGTGAATTAAAAGATTTCTCAGGACATCTGCCCATTTCGTATTAATTATCCAAAAAGCCAATCATTTTGCTTTGCAAACAGTCTCTTAGTCTACCACCAATCTTGCTTATTTCCAAAGGAACACATGCCTTTAACTTTCCCAAATATATGATATGCAATGCAATTCTTCTCTTTGCTTACTTGAAACATAGACTAAAAAAAGTAATTGCTTAATTGTGCTCATTTTGTCTAAGCAAATATAACCATTCCTGACCCTCATTTCCACTTCTCTAATCTCCTTTAATCTGGGTTGCACCAGAATGTATTTCTCACCTTCTGAAAAGGAAGCCTGTATTCTAAACAGTACCTGTAAACTACTGCAAGCTGTTGTAACCTGCACAAGTAGTGTTCCTGCCAAACAAATGGAATCATTTCACTCATAAGTTCAGAGGCTACACACACCAGCATCACACAGTGCAGAAATAACAACTTTGCAAAGACCTCAAATGGTAATTTATGGAGCGTGGACAGTTAAGTGGTGTATGGTTTTTATCCTAAAAATCCCAGACTAGTGCAGGCTTAAGCATAATTTCAAAGAAAGTCTGTGAAAATCTCCACTGCCTTGTAAAGACTGTAGGGTTCTCATCGCTTCTTCTAGGGCCTCTGTCACCCTCACGTCCTTGGGGGGCCCTGGATCCAACTCCTATAGCGAGGCCTGAGAGCTCTGCCACCTGCCTCCAGCAAATCCACTTGATTCTCTTCATTCCCAGACACAAATTTCCATGAAAACCAGACGAAGGACAAAAAGCAGAGGCAGGATATTCCAAAATCACTCCAGATCTGCAGCCTGATTTCATTAGACTCGCTGGCTTATTTCTTTTGGACACTGTATTTGTTCACTGCAGGCAAAACTCTGAGCCAACACTGACACTTCACAATCCAGCAGGTTCCAAACTTTTAAGGGACTAACTAATACCAGTGCAAGAGAGCTAAGAACAGACATGGAAGCAAGAGAGAGCACTGGGGGGGGAGGGGGCAGGCTTATAAAGTTCAAGGTCAGAAGGAAAAGGGAAAGGTTTAGCCATGCTATGGTTGCTTTATGAGGTGACTGCTGGGTGTCACTCATAACATCACTGAGCTCCCCACCCTTCCCTATAGCATATTAAAGTTGTTCCACCCACAAGGGGGGAAAAAAAATAAAATCAGCACTCTTAACTAATCCAAATTTAACTAACTATAACTGTTTCCAAGAGCACATTTCAGCCATTTCACACCCACAAACCCTGAAGCTAAGAAGCTGTCATGGAAGCCATTTGGGGCTGGGGGAGCAGTCCCCTCTGGGTATCGTTTACATCCATGATCCACAGATGAGAGCCGCACCCCTTAGCCGACCACCCTGCACTCAGCCGTTTGCTATGTATGTGGCAATTTGTAAGATTGTGCAAAGAAGCCATGGGACCTCTTGCCCTTCCCTCAGGAGCCACAGTGCCATTCAGAGGTGCTGGTGGTCAGGGACAACCCGGGTTTTCCCGCACGATCGCACACACATGTGGCTCCCATCAGCATGGTCTCATATTCGTTCCGTGTTTAGACCACTTGCTTCGCACATTCTCATATTTACACATGCTCACTCAACATAACCTCAAGTGAATTATTTAAGAAGTCTTAATGCGCTTCAGGCTTCTCAAATAGACTTTAGCCTTTAAATTAAATTTGTACTCCCGAGGGGAAGCGGGGTGGTTTGAAGCCGTGCACCACATCAAGTGGACAGACGGTAGGAGCTCTTCGAATGGAATCTGTTACCTTGAACAGGCTTCATCTGGGGGTCCAGGCTTCACTGGCTCCACTGGATGACGTGGGGCTCAACTGCAAAACTCAATTTGTTGTCTATGTTTGAAACCGACCACATCCAAGATAAACATCCTTCACTTTTTATGGTCTGTCCTGAATGATGCAACCAGTTGACACAGTTGGCAGCTCACTGAAAAGCTAGAGGTTCAAGTCCATCCACAGGCAAAAGTCTGACCTCTGAAAATGCTATGGGGCACCGTTCGCTCTGACACATATGGGATCCTACAAGTCAGAATGGATTCCCGCACAACTGGTTTCATGCGCTTTGCACATGTTATCAGGAGGGGCCAAGTTCTGCCAGGAGAGCATCAAGATGAATAAAGCAGAGAGAGGGTCAGTGAAGAAGAAGAAGACCCTCAGGGAGACAGGCTGGGACAGTGGTTCCAACAATGGGCTCAACAGAGCAATGACCGTGACGACGACCAGGGCGAGGCAGTGTTTCGTTCAAGGGTACACAGCATCATTATGAACAGAACTGATTCAAAAGTGGACCTCAACAGAAATGATCCTAAGCTATGGACTCAACAGTGTTCCTCTTGCTGACATATCCAAGTTCTAACCCCAGTACTTATGTATGTGACCACATTTAAAGAAGTCTTTCTTTGAAGATGTTACCGGGTTAACCTGAGGTCATACTGGAGAGAAGGTTCATGCCTGTCAACCGGATTCCAACTCATAGTGACCCTCCCGTGGGTTTCCAAGGGTGTAAAATTTTATGGGGGGAGACTGGCTGTCTTTCTCCAGCAGAGGGACTGGTGGATTCAAACCACCAATTCTTTGGTGAGCAGCCTGACCAGTCACTGTTGTTGTTGTTACACACCATTAAGTCAGAATCCACTCCTGACTGACCCTCCAGAAGGTTTTCAGGGGAAGGAAATCTTAGCCAGTCTTTTTCTCCTGGAGCAGATGGTGGATTCAAACCACCTGTCTTTGGGTTGGCAATGCAACTCTTTATCGCTCAATCATCCAAACTCCTTAACTAAAGTCACACTTGCTGCTGCTGATCAGGAAGCCGTTCATGGCTGGCAGGCCATCGCTTTCTGAGGCTGTAAATCACACAGGAGGTCATCTGTCTTTCCCCAGAAGATAAGCTGATGGGATTCAAATCACCAGAGAAGTTCAGCCGTTGGGTTAGCAGTGCAACTCCCTACAGACTAGGCCGCCAAAGCTCCTTTTAACTGGAGTAGGGTAGGTTCTTAATGCCATCTGAGGGATGCCTTATCAAAGACGGGAAGAGGGACAGAAAGACTTAAAGAAAGAAGACAGCATGCAGAGACCCACCTAGGAGCCAAGGAAGGTAAAGAGACGCCCAGGCTATAAGGACTGAAAGGATCGAAGAAGGGACCACCTTCCTTAGAGCCACAGAAAGAGCGTGGTCCTAAACTTGAGAAATATGAGAATATATTTCTCTTCTTCAAAGACACCCTCTTTGTGGTATTTTGTCATGGCAGCTGAAAGCACCAACAGTCAAGCAGTCAAAAAAAAGAAAAGAAAAAAAAAACAAACAACAAAACAAATCCCAAACCCAAGCACCAGAGATGTTAAACAAAGTAGACTAGAACACAGCGCCATGTTCACTAGATTCTCATTTCTTGCTTAATGGAGGGGAAGAAAAAAAAAATCTTTCTACCACTTTGTTGGGTTAGCAATGACTGTAATGAATCATAGTAATATAAAATTCAACACAGCAGACCAGGAGAACTTTATTAAGTTTTTCACAGTAAACACTGCCCCTCCTCCTACCAAAAATGAACTAGGAATCCGAGAGTGAAATCCCTCATAATGCACCAGTGATTATGAAAACAAACTATCTAAGAGGAAGCATGAATGAGGAGGTCCCCGGACAACCAGGCACAGGGACCAAAAATAAACGTGCTATTCAGGGAAACAAGACGAAGGAAGAAGCTGTTAGGGGGGGCTTTAACTTTATAAAGATGACATTAGATTGTTAGATTTAAAAGAAACATAAAGTAGAAGGGATAAGTTATTCGATGACATGTACAAGTGTGGATGTGTGGATGGATGGATGGATGGATGGATGGATGGATAGGCTGGGACTGTTAGTTCCCATTGAGTCTGCTCTGTCTCATGTTGCCCTGGCACAACAGAATGAAATGCTGTCCAGCCTTACACTGCCTTCGAATCACTGATTAGAAGTCCACAGGTGTGGTCCTGGATTGTATACACATCATAGCTATAACAAAAGGAGCATGTGAGCAATGTGGACTGACTTTCTAAAATGTTGCCATAAGCTTATCATTATGTCAAAACAAAGGGCCCCTGTCGTTACACGCAATCTGTCATTACCAAATTGGGTGGCTTATAGTAATGATTTTTGCAGCAATGAATTTGAGTGGTAACCTTTCTTTTTCTGGTTGTTATTCAAAATAATAAATAGTGTTATTCTCAAGGAAATGATCTACATGAAAAATAAGAAATGTGTCATCATACTGAAGTTACCTTAAAACAGGGAATACTCAGTTAACATTCTTATGCTTGAAGTTGTCAGAGTATGATTCCAATAAATGCAGTACAGTTATCAGACAAAATTTCAGTCTGAATGAGTATACCCTATTTTGCCCATCAAAAGCATAGAGTGAGTCAAGGAAATTATACACATATTCTCCCTCGAATTTCAAGCTCTGGATTTGGTACTGACTATATTATCCTTATAATGGAGAAGCACCGTCTTCAACAATGGAAAAAGTGATGTTTTAGAGATCAAGAAATACTACTTTCACTGTATTTAAGATGAACCATGGGGACTTTAAGTCACTTTTAACTATTTTCCTATTACATAAAAGTCTATGTTTCCCATAACATCGCTTTTATCTGCAGAATTCTCCATATTGTCACACACTGACTTACATTATGCTATAAAGAAACAGTATGAAAAAAAATTACATTTCTACAAAGTTACATAACCTGGTTCTTCTGTGATATTCTGGGTGGTACAGGGGAGAAACAAGTCACAAAATACTACTCCTGTGATCAGGAGACAAACCAGATTCCCTCCATGTTTCATATTAAAGGTATACTCTCTTAAGTCAAACACATTAGACCTGCATTGTTTAACACAGTAAGACTTGAACAAACTGTTAATATGCTCCACTGCTAACTGAAAAGTTGGAAGGTTAAGGCCACCAAGAGGTGCCTAGGAAGAAAGGCCTGGTCAGCAACTTGTGCAAAATCAGTCCCTGAAAACCCCATGCAGCACAGTTCTACCTCAACACGCATGCGGTCACCGGGAGCTGGCATCCAACACACACACAGTAGGTGGTCAGCCACATGGGACTGCTGAGCCCTTGAAACATGGGCAGTCTAAGCAGAGACGCGCTGTAAGCCCAAAATACAAACCAGATTTCAAAGATATAGTATGAAAAGAAAACTAAAACACCTCATCAATATCTGTACACATTACATTTAAAATGATACTATTTTGGATATACTATATTAAATAAAGTATTTAA
>NW_006399801.1:4693923-4728975 GCF_000299155.1 Elephantulus edwardii | reverse complement strand
CTGCCTGCCTGAGTCCCGGCTCCGGCTCCGGCTCTTACTAGTCATGTAACACTGGCCAAGTTACTTAATACCTTGGCCTCACTTTGTTACTCTGAAAAGTAGGGGTAAACAGAAGCACACACACCCCCCAAGAGCTGTGCAAGAGTGGCCTGTAGTAACACCGACATGTTTTCTCGTTAATCTGGGTCAGCTGCCATCTTCTGAAGCATCACAATTCTTCCTTCCCAGTCCCCAGATTACTTACATTCCTACCTTTTCTGAAGGATGTTAATCCCTCCAAGATACCAGAGGCCCTGAGCAATTCCACACTGTCTGAGCCAGCCCCCAGGAAACACGCTCACACCCCCTACGTCAGCAGCTCCCCCTTCCCCCTTACCAGTGTCAGCTATGCCCATGCCATCTCAGCACCCCCCAAACCCAGCTCTCAACTACCGATGGAAAATGGAACGAAATTTGACCTGCTCCCACAACATGTTCATGGTGGTATGTTTGAGTCCCTTACTAAACCCATCTCAATGTGGCTTCATCTTCACTAATCCCCCTTTTACTAAACATGTCTTTTTCTAGTGAGTGGCCTTTTCTGATGAAACATCCAAAGGAAGTGAGCCCAAGTCTGGATATTCTCACTTCTCAGGATGATGCTGGTTATGTTTTTCTTCCAACACTGATAATGAGATTCTAGAAGGACATCTACAATACAAAAAGCCTTACATATCTGCTAGAAGGAATCATCTATCAGGTCAGGCCTCAGGTGGCAAAAATCCACCAAATGCTTCAGACAGTTACTCCTGATGCTAAGTCTGAAATGAATCTCTCCCATGAGTGGGTAAGAAAAGACAGTACTGGACAAGACAACCAGCTCTCCCAAGGGCTGTTGCTGAGTACAACTCACAGCGACCCCATACACAATGGATCTGAACCCTCCCCTATCCTGTGCCATCCTCGTCATCTCTGATATGCTTGAGCCCATTGTTACAGTCACTGTGTCAATTCATTCCATGCAGGGTCTTCCTCTCTTTCACTAACTCTTCACTCTTCCAAGGACAAACCCAGCAAACAGCCTGGGACTTTCTCTGCCAGGCCCCCAACACAGGATCTCAACCACGATGCAGTCGAAGCCCTCTACGGGGTGCTGCCTTCACCACCATCCAGTCCAGGGCTCGGCTCAAGACCATGATATGATGGCTCACTGGAGACTGGGGTACACTGACAGTACTCCTCTTGGTAGATGCAATCCTCTCCTTTCTACACTCCAGCTTCTTCAACACATGGCCCTGGGCTTATCCAAAGTGTTTCTACTGGCACTTTAGAATGGCACAGGTTATAAGACAATAAGACAGTGGAGAGCTCATCAGTGCATACCTTTAGCCTCTCTTCTTTGCACCATCTTTCCTGAGATCCACCATGGACCCTGCTCCAGCCATCCTGAACCTTCACAATTCTGGTCACCTCTAAGCATTCTCTGATCTCTATCCATACATCCTGGAATATTCTATTTATCCTGCATTAATTACCAACTAGAAATATTTACTGTAGACACTGCATTTGGAGGATACTTGCATGGATAACACTCTTGAGCTGAACTTGGCTATCTGAAGTTAAAAGAGCTGCAATTCTGTTCATACTGTCAATACAGTGAGTTGCAAAGGAGATAAATTCGCGTATACTTGGACCAAGAGGCAATAGTCAGGACAGTGCAGGGCAACACTGCATGGTTCAAAAAACAGTGCAGGGCAACACTGCATGGTTCAAAATTGGGAAGGGTGTACGCCAGGGATGTGTCCTGTCTCCATACCTTTTTTTTTTCTCCATACCTTTTCAACCTGTATGTAACCTGTATCCAAGAGGCGGGGCTCTATGAGGAGAAGCATGGCGTTAGGATTGGTGGACGATCTATCAACAATCTGCGTTATGCAGATGACACAACTTTGCTGGCTGAAACTGAGGAGGACCTCATGCACTTACTGCAGAGGGTCAAGGACTGCAGCCTTCAATATGGACTGAGGCTCAATGTCTAGAAGACAAAAATTCCCACCACTGGACCAACTGGTAGCATCAGGATGGATGGTGAAGAGATTGAGATTGTTCACAGCTTCAGTGTGCTTGGCTCCACGGTCAACACTTTTGGCACTAGTAGCCAGGAAATCAAAAAACGTATTGCGATGGGAAAGTCTGCGGTTAGGGACCTTTCTAAAGTACTCAAGAGCAACGGTGTCTCTCTGGAGACTAAAGTGTGCCTGATACAGGCCATGGTTTTTGCAATCACTTGTTATGCATTCAGAGAGTTGGACAATGACTAGGGAGGATAGAAGGAGAATTGACGTCTTTGAGCTGTGGTGCTGGAGAAGAGTATTGAATGTACCATGGACTGCCAAGAAAACAAATAGATTCATCCTAGAGAGGGTTAAACCAGGCTGCTCCTTGGAGGCAAGGATTCTGGGGCTTCGCCTGACATACTTTGGACATGTTGTAAGGAGAGACAGGTCTTTGGAGAGAGACATCATGCTGGGTAGAGTGGAGGGACAGCGCAGGAGGGGAAGACCCTCTATGAGGTGGATTGATTCAGTGACTGGGGTACTCAGGATGGGTGTGTCAGAGGCAGTGTGGTTGGTGCAGGATAGAGCAGGATTTAGGGCTGTTGTACACAGGGTCGCTATGAGTCGCAAGCGACTCGATGGCACATAACAACAACAACAACATGCTACTAACTGTTAGAGACAGACAGAGAACTATACTGGAACACTTGGACTTTTCAAACTAAACTGGTCATTGTCCTTCCAATTTCTAATAAGAAATTTTTTTAACCATCCATGTTTTAATTTTTAAAAAAACTAACCAAATCTTTTCGTCATCATAATAATTTGGATTTACTATAACTCTGCCCCACAAGACTGGCTCCCAAGTCTGCAAAGGAGCTCGGACACCACACGTTTACAGGTTATGCCTGTTGTTGTTGTTGTTGTAGTTGTTGTGTACCGTGGAGTCAGATCTGACTCACAACTGACCCTCCAGTGAGTTTTCAGAGGCAGTAAATTGCACAGGAGGAGATTCTCCATCCTTCTCCCACTGAGCAGCTGGTAGATTTGACCCACCTGCCTTTGGGATGGCAGCACAATTCCTCACACTAAATCACCAGAGTGTCCTCACACACTGTGGTACTAACCAAAAAGCCAGCAGTTTGACTCCACCAGCTGCTCCTAGAGAGAAAGGCAGGCAGGGTCTTCCTATAAAGACTGACAGCCTTGACTGAGAACACAATGTAGGATGACTATCAGCTGCAGTGGGTATCCGTTACAGGTGTAGACCATCACATCATTTCCTACACTGCAGCCAGCTGGTTTAAAATATCAACACCTTCTAGTCAGCACCCAGATATGGCTACTTCCCATCTTAATAATTCCTGTACGGTCCATTCAACATGGATCGGTCAATCTGTCTCACTGTGGTGGTTTGTTTGTTACTGAGACACTAGAAAGTATACCATCTGTATTATACACCCAAGCAGGGGTTCTTATGTCAGTTTTCAGCAGAGCTTCCAGACTAATGCATGCCTGGTAATGCACACCTGAAAACCGGCCAATGAAAACCAAAAGCCAAAGGGATGGGCTCCAGGCCATTGGTGATTGTGAGGCCAGTGCAAAACAGGTATTGTGTCCCATCCATAAGGCCATAAGGCCAGGAGACACAGAGTCTCAAAGACAGCTGTCCAGCTAGTTATTTACGACTGTGCTCTCATTTAACAGGTACCAATAAATTTTGATTGTTGTTGTTGATGGCCATCAAGTCAAGTATGACTCATCGTGATCCTATGAACAAAAGGCCTGAAGCCTTTTCTATAATTATCATCATTTATCAAAGTTCATAGAGTTTCCAGAGGCAAGTGGTTTAGGAAGTGGATGCCACTCCTTCTTCCCCAATATTTCAAATTTTGATTAAGAAAGGTAAATGTTTCGAAGCTGCTTAAAATTAACAAAGAAGATATAACATTATTTAATGCTTAATTCTTGCATAAAAAGGTTTTGTTCATGTTAAATATGTTAAATATGTGTAACAAATGTGATCTTACTATGCACACAAATGCCATTCCTACTCTGCTTCATGGTAATTACTGTAGATTACACATACAGGATCAGAGGAAGATTCATCAACAACCTACATTACATAGCTGACACAGCCTTCCTTGCTAAAAGTAAGGAGGACTTGAAACACTTATTGCAAGGGGTCAAAGAATACAGGCTTCAATATGGACTGCATCTCAACATCAAGAAGACAAAAATCCTCACCACTGGACTGACAGACAGCATCATGATAGATGGAGAAAAGGTTGAAACTGTCAATGATCTCATCTTACTTGGATCCACAATCAACACTCTTGGTATCAACGATCAGGAGATCAGGAGATGTACTGCACTGGGAAAATCCATGGTCAGATATCTCTTCAAAATACTGTGAAGCAATGATGTCAATTTGAAGACGAAGACATGCCTGACTCAGGCCACAGTCTTTACCAATCACTTGCTATGCATCTGAGAGCAGGACAATGAGTAAGTTTGGCAGAAGAATTACTGATGCCTTTGAGTTGTGGTATTGGAGAAGAGCACTGAATACCCCAAGGACTGGGGAAAAAAACCCAAAACACAAAACCCAACACAGATATGTCTTGTGGAAAAAGTATAGCCAGCATGCTCCATAAAGGCACGGATGGTGAAATGAAACATGTTTTGGGCATGTTGCTAGGAGAGGCTATTTTTTAAACAGAGATCTCATGATCAGAAAGGTGGAGAGGCTGTGAAAGACAGAAGACCCTCAATGAGATGGACTGGCACAGTGCCTGCAGCAAAGGGCTCAAGTGTGTCAGGAAGTGTATGGATGGCACAGGACAGGATTCAGATCTGTTGTTCATAGGGTCACTATAAATTGTCCTCTATCTGATGGCACCTAACAACAGCAACAGATACTTAAAGGGTTCTCTGGTAGCTCATGAGATCTACTGCCTCTAAAACCTGCTGGAGGACCAGCTAAGTGTTGGTTCCAACTCGAAGGTACATAACACGACCACACACACTTAAAACAGCCTTGGTGGTGGTGTGGTGGTTGACTCATCCACCTGTTAACCAAACGTTTGGGTGGTAGAATCCACTAGCCATTCTGTGGAAGAGAGATGTGGTGATCTGCTTCCACGAAGATCTGCAGCCTTAGAAACCCTGAAAATTAAAAAATCATTACCATCTAACCAGAACTGACAGCGGGACCACCAACAGATTTCTACAGACAGTGGATTTGAACTGCCAAAGAACCATTCCCTTTGAGTGAGCAGCCAAACTCCTACAGACTTGGGCACCAGCTCCAGAAACCCTATAAGGTAGGTAGTTCTACTCAGTCCTGTAGAGCCACTGAGTCAGAAGCAACGCACTAGCACTGAGCTCTGGTTATACGTACTTACGTCATGATTTTACTTATTTGCCCTCTTACTTACAATTTTAGAATTATATGCTTAAAAGAAATTGCTCATGAGAGACAGTCTATTAAATCACCTACATTTATGGGTCTTTGAAAACTGCAAAAACTAATTAAATTTTACCGTGCGGTATGATTATAAGCCATTTTCAGAACTGAAACTATTTCAGTAAAATCCTTTCACTTCGATATCCCAAGTGGCAATCAATAATACCTTCCTCTGTTCTCACGGCAAGGCCTTCACAAGGCTTCCAAACGTGCGGTAAATACTACCATTATGCTGATCTAACATTGCTGCTCCAAAAAACAGACTCAAAATATTCCCCAGATTTGATCACTAATGTCATTATTTCTATTTTAAAACTCTGTAGTGAAATAAATTTTACTGCCAGGGTCAAACAGACGAGACAGTACTTTTGGATACTGAAGAAGCAGAATTTCCCTCCACTTTTGCTTATTCTCTCATCCGGTTGCTGTGTTCTGCAGGGCAAAAAGAGCAAGCTCTGCACAAGACAAGTTTAAATTCTCTGCAATTAGAGACCAAGATTTGTAAATTTGGCAGCCGCCTTGAGTCAGCTTTGTGAGGTTAGATAGCATTTTAATGAAATTCCAGACAAAGTATTAAATCTTCACAGGATGTTACCAAACTGGCCATTGACTTGATTTCTTTTCTAAATATTTTACCTCATTTCCTAATAAAAGGGCTCACAACCTTCTGATACACTAAATTAAAAGGTTTTTGGTTGAAGCTATAATGTGAACAGTGTTATGTTTCATAGCATTTCACTGGACACATTTCAACTGGGGTTTTTTTATTATTATTTTTATTCAGCTTAAATCTATGTAGTTCCCACATAAAAAAAAATTCTGAAATACTTCATTTGTTTCAGGAGTCCAAAATGATCTCTTCCTTGAGGAAGAAAAAGGTTAACATATGTGAAATGTAGTGTTGGTGAAGGATATTGTAGTTATGTCCTCTCAAGTCAGAAGTGACTCATGAAAAAAAAAAAAAAAGAAGTGACTCATAAATGACCCTCCATTAGGTTTTCAGAGACAGGAAAGCACATGGGAGGAGACTGCCCATCTTTCTCCCAAGCAGTGAACTTAAAACTGCAATATTACTGGCCATCCAGGCAAATTAGCAAATCTTATCCTAAAAGAAATACAACCAGAACACCCCTTAGAAGCAAGGGCAACAAGACTCCATCTTGCTTACTTTGGACACAGCATGAGGAACGCCCAACTGCTAAAAGCAGACATTGTTTTGGTAGGTCAGTGAAAGTGAGGGATGCACGGATACAACAGCCACCCCAGCAATGGACTCCAACGTGCCAACAACAATGGGGATGGTGCAGAACAGTGTTGCATTCAGTGTACTTACAGCCATGAAGCCACTCAATGCAAACAACAAGAAGGGGTGCATGCTTATCCCTGCCTCTCCCATCAGGATATTCGCTGCTTTTAATCCTTTCTCAAAATCTAAGAGTCCTCATTCACTCTCCCTTCAAGGAGAATTTGAAACTTCAGAAGCAAAGAGGATGGTTTCGGCGAAGAATTCCACGTACCAATGTTCCCGCTTTGTCTCGGGTTGCATCGCTTCACCCCCACGTCGTAAGAAAGCTGCATGGTGTTAGCTTTCACCATTTCTCCACACACTTTAGAGGTAATTTATGATCATTCGATTACCAAGAAATTCTCAGTGGTATCCTCCTCCCTCTTCAGCTTGTAGTACTTGTGTGCAAAACACACTTAGTTCTATAAAAGGTGCAAGGACATGGGGGAAACAAACCCTTTATTCTCTGCTGGTGGGAATGTAAAATGGTACAGCCACTGTGAAAACCGTCTGTGTTTCCTCAAAGAACTAAACAAGCACTGATTTACAAGTGAACATTTGTAAATCACTGCGCAGACAGACGAGGCAGAATGGGAACCAAGGCACAGCTAACTCTCCAGTAGGTTTTCAGAAGCTGTAAATCACACAGGAGGAGAGTGTCCATCTTTCTTCCAAGGAGTAGCTAGTAGATTCAAGCTGCCTATCTTTGGGTTGGCACCACAACTCCTGACCCACTAGGTCAGGACTCCCGGTGTAAACATAACTAATAAAAATCACTTATTAAGGAAAGGCTCGAATGGATTATTTTTGCTTACTTCGGTATTTCTTCTCTCAGTTTTTTTTTTAATGCTAAGCACCACTGTCACTGTTATGATAAAGCAGCTATGTATTCATATTTTTAAGAAGTTTTCTGAAAGCCAACATATAAGCAGTGGGAAAGCCCTACCTCTGCCAGATTCCATCCCAATAGCGCATTCTTAAGTTAGCTTGCAGGAATGTGGAGGCTACTTTTCAATGGAAGCACTGCTCTAAGTCAAGTCGGGTACCAACTGTGTGCACCAAAATCATTCCGTGAACAGGGGAAATGGAATGAACTGTGGACCATAGCTTGGAATCGAACTGCCATAAGAACAGTGTTTGCATTAAAAAGCAAGTTGTAGTAGCACAACGCACAACAGTCCACGTGCCAATCAACAGATAGGTAAATAAACAGAATGTGACCCAGCTCTAGTAGATCACAGAACGGACTCAACCCTAAAGAGATACAAAGTGTTGATGCATCCTGTGACGCTGATGAACCTTGAGAATATCATGCGAAGGGAAATCAAACGGCAAACTCATTGCCTTAAGTCAGAACAGACGCATAACTGACCTCCAGCAGGTTTTCAGAAGCTGGCAATCACAAGGAAGGAGACTGCCCTTCCTTCTTTCAAGGAGCTGCAGGTATATATGAATGGCTTGCCTCTGAGTTGGCAACACAACTCTCCATCCACTAGGTCACCAGAGCTCTCTATGTGAAACATGTCAGGCACAAAAGGATACTACATTGTGCAAGACATGCTTACCTGAATTCTCTGTAACAGGCAAAATAGTAGCAGAGACTAAAGGGAATGCTACAATTGCTTCCCCTCTGGCCCCATCCCTGCTCCAGGGACAAGCCTGAAGGTCCTACTCCCACACCACAGTAAAAAAGTCTAAATGTGGTGTTCATTGTTTGAAAACATGTTACCGTTATGCTTCTAGCATTGGACATTCTTGTTAGAAGTCCTTGGTTGGTGCATACTATTCTATTTGACTACTAACCAGAAGATTGGCAGTTTGAATCCAGAGAAGTGAGATTTGCCAATCTGCTTCTATATAGACCATAGTCAAAACAACACCCTGGAGGAGTTCTACTTTGTAACACATGTAGCACATGGGTTGCCATAAACTAGAACTGTCTCAGCAGCAACAGGCAGACACAGGAGTGACTGCCAAGGACAGGCAGAAAAGATGTAAGAGTTTTGTTTAAGAGGTACTGGACTTCTGTTAAGGGTGATGAAAAGATTCAGAAATGAATACTTGTGATGGACAACATAGTGACTGTAATGAGTACGATGAATGTCAACTCATACATGGTAAAATGACTGAATTGGTAAATATGTTCTATGTCTTTCAACTAAAATATTTTTTACTTTAAATGTCTTATTGTTGTTATATATACTTGTGACTCATAACGACCCTATGTGCAACAGCCCTGAAACCTACTCTATCCTGTGCCAACCTCCTTGTGTCTGACACACCTACCCCCATTACTCTAATCACTGCATCAATCAATCCATCTCATCAACGGTCTCCCTCTTTCTCCTTCCTTCCACCATTCCAAGCATGGTGCCCCTCTCCAAGGGCTGGTCCTTCCTTGCAACATGTCCAAAATGTGTCAGACAAAGCTTCATAATCCTTGCCCCCAAGGAACAACCTGGCTTCACCCTCTCTAGGATGAATCTGTTTGTTCTCCTGGCAGCCCATGGTATGTTCAACACTCCTCCAGTACCACAGCTCAAAGCTGTCTGAGGTAGCTCCTTCCCTGCCCTCCATTCTCACCCTGCACAGAGCCTGCCTGCCTGCAGAGAGCAGCCGCATTGCCTGCAGAGACCCTAGACCCAGGGAAGGCTTGTGGATGAAAGAAGGGATTGCCAAGGGGCTGCTGTTTCTGGAGTGAAGAAGAGTTCAGAGTTGCAGTGGAATGTTTCCAGGAGGGAAGGTGGGGGCACAAGGGCTTTGTGTGTTCAGGCTGGCTGCAGCCCCTAAAGATGTGAAGCTCAGTGACACAACCAGTGAGAGACAGCAGGGGCCGTCACATGTCAGCGGGCTGCCATCAAGGGCTGCCTGTACTTCAGGAACCCACCCAGTAACAGCACTTACCCAACTGTCAGATTCAATCAACCTCATATATGAAGGCAACAGGCAGTTTCATACTTACTCAGATCATGTGTTTTTTTTTAATTGTTCAAAAGAACACAAAGCCTCGGGATTCATCTAAGTTCAGATGAAAAGCAGTATCAAAAAATTACATAAGCTTAAATAAAAACTTATTGAGTCAATTTTGACTCATGGCAAAACCCCACATGTGTCAGACTGTGTGCCATGACTGTGACCTCGCAAAAGACAACTACCAGGACTTACATCTGGGGTATCTCAAGGAAGACTTGAACCTCCAACCTTCTGTGGAGAAGCTGAGCACTTCACCATTTGCATTTAACCAGAGCCCAACCGCACTGAACCCATTCCATATCACAGGTCAGGACTAGGAGCAGTTTCCATCCCCTCAAAGGGATAACACGCCTCTCTACTTGAAAGCCAAAGAGTGTGAACACTCCAATCCAGTCTGTCTTCTGAACTGAACTTTCACTTTACAACTTTAAATATTTTAATGAGTCCTAAGAAACCCTAATCCACCACATTCATGGGTCATAAACAACACAGATCTTTCAACTGATAACCGAGAGCCACTTAGCAGAAATACAGAATTGACGGTGACAGTGTCAGTACACAGGATTGATTATTATGCTCCCATCCACTCAAGAATGAGGTGCAAACACATTTTTTTGCTTTTAAATAAAGATTTGGAGACCCCTAAGCACCATGCCTCTGGAAACTCCATGAACTTCGATAAATGATGGTAGTTACAGAAAGGCTTCAGGTCTTTTGTTCATAGCGTCGCTATGAGCCATGCTAGATGGCAATCAATAACAACAACATACACACGTGTGAGAGAGCACTGGTGGCCTCGTAGCAAGAAGCTGCACTGCAATCCCAAAGGCACACGGCTCGAATCCTCCAGCTGCTCTACAGAAGGATGGCCAATCTCCTCCATGCAACTTATTGCCTCTGAAAACCCACCGGAGGATCAGCTTTGAGTCGGTTCCAACTCAATGGCACATGACGACAACAACAACAACAGATATTTGGCTTAGATTCCAAACTTTTATCCCAAATATTTAAATAAAAAATGATGAGGGAGTGTTTCCATTAGTAGAACAGAGCATCTACTTAATAAACAACATGCCTCTGGAAACTCTGTGAACTTTGATAAATGTTGATAGTTATAAAAAAGGTTTTCATGCCTTTTGTTCATAGTGTCTCCTCTGAGTCGTGCTTGACCCAAAGGCAGTCAACAACAACAGCAACATCAAATCTTTAAATCAAGCAAAAAGAAAAGTTTTAAGACTTTTTTAAAAGTTGTAAAAGTTTCTTTTTAAAGAAAAGTTTTGTTTAAAAAAAATCAAATTAGTTTTACCTATTTTCTTCCCTAAGTCATTAGTGAGATTTCTCCCTACTCCTCTGACCACGCTGTTGTAGTTGCTGTTATGTGCCTTTAAGGGAGCACCTACTCCTATCGACCCCATGTGTAGCTGAAGGGAACACTGCGTGTCCTCCACGCTGAAGCCCTGCTGGAGCTCACACTGCAGCCACTGAGTCACTCCACCTCATTAGGGGTCTTCCCGTTACCTTCTGCAATCCCATAGCAGATACCAGCATGCACAGAAATCTCCTTCCCACTGAAACAATTCAAATTGTAAAACACATCTTAAACGGCAGTACGAGAGAGATGATGTTTTTCAAAGCTTTGAGACGAGATAAAATTATCCTTGGATGAGGTCTTGCATCAAATTATCTTGGTTCATACATTTTTAAGTAACCAATTCATTCCAATGGCTAATTTTCCCACACTTTGATGGTATTTCCATGGTCACACACAACCACTGTTGGATAGTCACATAGCTAACCTTCCCTTCTGCCCAGCTCTGAACATGCGTTAAGTTAAGGTAACCAAACCCCTCACTTTCATCGTTAAATTACTATTTCTCATACACAATCAGAGTCTCTGAGATTATGACATACCACTACATAAACAGAAGAACTTGAATCTAAACGTTAGAGCCAGTGCTCCAGTTTTAGACACACCCTTTAATTTCTTGGTGTTGTCTACATTTTACTAACACTTAAATTTAGCAAAAAGTAATTTTAGATCACTCGCCTTCACTACCTACACTCCTAGCCCAACACTATCAACGTGGAACCCTGAATTCTCTCCCTTTCAGACCAAATGCCTGAAGTGAAAGGTAAAAGTTAAAGAAGGGAGTTATTTCCCCCCTAGCTATTTTAAAAATTGATTGAGGTCAAAGTCCAGAGCATCTCAAAGTACTGTCAATCAATATTTTCTTCCAGCCAGTGGAAACTCCCGTTGTTTGTGAGTTACAGGCTGTCTTCACTAACACATGTAACAGCTATAGGCTAGCAATACATAATGTGAGATAATAGACTGGCTGCGAATTGGCTAATTATGTAAAGAAATAATACAAGAAAGCCATCAAGCACAAGGAAAGTCACCATCGATGTGGTGTCATCAGTTACTCCCAAGTTGCTAAAAACCTGATGACACGCCACCTACAATACAGGACTGTACATGACGCACGTAACACGCTTAAACAGCTAGACATCTGTCATGTCATTTTAGTTTTCTTACAGAGTTTCTGCAGCAAGGAGTGCATCATCAGCAAAAGTGGTATTTTTAAAGTACTGGGCTCTGCAGGAAAGCCCCTGTCTACTTAAACACTGAGGAGAGGGGTGAAACAGAAGAAAGAAAACTTTCAGCCTTCTCTGTTCTAGAAGAAGCTGCCTTAGAAGCAAAGAGTGATGAAGCAAGGAGGTGGCCAAAGAGACCCGTATTTAGAGATCAACTACTAGCTTAAACTGGAAATAGACACAGAGCCTTAAAAAGCTGGGCTTTTGCTCTAAGTGATTTATTTAAGTTACTTTGACCTCATCATGCTTCCCAGACTCCATACATTTCACTGGAAACGCAGAGGTGTCTCTCTGTCAACACCTCTGGAGCGGAGTCCCATGAACTAGCAGGCAGCACTGACATTGATTCAATATGACAGTGTCTCCCCACCACCCCAGATCCTATGACTTGCTATCATTTTTCACTGGGGACTAGGAAAAGCTTTTCAAAACATTAGCCTCTCTGTCTTATAAAGAAATAACCCCCCCCTTATTATTTGTTTCGTTCAAGCTTAGCTAGCAAGGGGGAAAAAAGCAGAGCTAATATTAATGCTTGGGAAGAAAAAGGTTCAAAGTTTCCTATTATCTACAACAACAACTTAAGATATAATAGATTCAAACTACACACAACGCACAAAACGTTACAATGGGACATAAGTTAAAAACAAACCAACATACAGATTTTAATCTTATATAAATAGAGATACATATTAGATCTAGGAATATACAGAGCTACAGAGTTTACTTATAGGTTACAGAAGCTATAATTACTCGTACACCTAATAGGCAAGTAAAATCTTAGTCTATACAACAACTTTTTAAAAAATCTATTCAGCAAGGGTCTTCCTTAATATCATGAAAAAACACATTGAAAGTGGAGTGCAGTTAAATTTTCATGCACATACACATGTAATTAATTATATAAGCCACTCAATGATAAACACTCAGATTTTTAGCTAAAGATCTATCAGATTAAATCATGAAATACTAGATGAATGAAACAATGTATAACCATTCTACTCCGCATTTTTTTAATAATAAAATAAATTCATTGTAAAGTTACACAGGAGAAAACCCCCTGTTTGTGGAGTAGATTCTAATTCTGGGGACCTTCCCTCAGGTTCCGAGGCTGTAAATCTTTAAGGGGAAAGGCTTCTTTTATCAGTTAGTGGCTAGTGGATTTGAACCAACAGTCAACTATGCCTCCAGGGATCCTGGTGAAATATACTGCAATTTTAAATACTACAGAAACTATATGTAACTGATCAAACATGTCATAAATACTTGATCCACGGGCTAGTTTAGTGTCATTCCCAGGAAATCACTGGCCCACACGGAAGCCAGGATGATCAAATCACAAACAGCCACTGGCAAAAAAAAAACTTTTCTTGAGAAAGGTAAAACTTTATACATTAGCCACACATTTTCTTGGCTCACGCTACTTGCTAGAATTGTCATTCCAATCTGATGAATAGCTCACGAATAATTTGTCATGCATGGAATTAATTAATTTATCTTGCTGAACATTTAAATCATTCTATTCCCTGATCCTCCTGCTGATAAACCCTCTGAGCCTGATGGGCCTGGTGCCAGCTGAGAAAGGGTTAACCCCAGGAATGTGACAGTTCTCCGGTGATCCTTAGCCGGTTCTAAAACACTGGGAAAGAATCTAAAAAGCTCCAAAATAGTCCCGGTGGTAAACTCTATGTTACCTAGGGAAGAATAAAATGTATCCAGAGTTCGGAAAGTTTTCTCAACTCGAGAAGCCACGGAGAGTTTGAGTGTGACTATACGGCACAAAGAAGTATATTCTTTGGAAGCATAAATGAAATCATCTTTATATCAACGAAGAGTTGTCTTAAATCCACATTTGCATTAAAATTGTATGTGATACCTTTCGCAAAATAATGTAACAGCGACAAATGGATGACAGATTGCAGACAGAAATTAAAGGGGCTACCTTTTTTTTCGCATTACAAGTTTCCTGATTAAGGTGATTACACAAACATATAAACCTAACAGCTTCAAACTAAGGTTTTCAAAGGGGGGAAAAACAGACGGAGATGGGCAGAGTAAAGAGATGGCTCTGAGCACAGGGCTTGGGAGTGGGCGGTAAGGGCGCCGCCGTCGCAGGTCCTGTCCACGCACCTAAAGACCAGGCAGTGGCAGCCAAGCCCCAAACCGAGTCTCTAGTTTCAGCCAAGCGTGGGCTTTAATTCAACCCTTATTTCATTCCAGACAAGAACAAATAACCTCTCGCTTGGTGCCCCAGATGAAGTTTTGGCAGTTTGCTCTCCTGGCCCTCACTGATTTTGGAAGCCCGCTCCCCTCCATCTCTGGCTGAAGCAGGGAAAGGCAGGGAAGGGGGTGCGCCATCCCTTCCCGGGACCCGGGCACGGGAGAGCCGTCCCTCCCAGGCCGCAAGCCCCACCTGTGCCGGCGCCGTCGGGAAGGGAGGCTCGGCAGCACCCCAGCGCAGCGTGTGCGCCCCCGCGGGCCACCCGCCGCCAGGGGCCCAAGGGTCAGGCGCCTCTAAGGAGGAAGCCCGGCAGTGAGCGCCCGAGCCGGACTTACCGAAAGGCGAGCGCCGCCGTCGGGGGAGGGCGTGCCGCGCACGTGTGTCCGCGCGTGTCCGTCCCGCGTGTGCCCGCGCGCGCGCCTGCCCATGCGCGCCGACCCGGCCGCACTGACTCACTTTGGCGGCGCGGCTCAGCCCATGGTGTGGGCGCCGGACGCGGGGAGGCTCCGACTCTCGCCAATCGCCGAGCAGGGCGACCGCCCCGACGCGCAACTCGCGCTCCGGGGGTGCGCGCCGGGGGCGGGGCGCGGGTGTGCGCGCGGGCCCCGGTGCGTGCCCGAGCGTGAGTGTGCGCGCGGTTCGGAGTGCGCGGGCGCGCGGGTCCACCCTTGCGCGTGGATGTGAGGCTGTCCGTGTGCGCGTGGGAGCGACTGCTCCGATGTGAGTGCGCGCGAGTCTGTGTGTATGTCCGCGCGCGCGTGGGTGTGAATGCGGGTGTCCGCGAGTGCGCGCCCCCTGGGGCCCAGCCGCGGGAGCCGCACTGACAGGTTTGGGCACTACGCTCCCTGCTCTGAGTTTGGGACGAAGCTGGCGACTCAGAAGAGGTGGAGGAGGAGCCCTACCTCGGAGCACAGAGGACGTGAGGCTAGAACCCTGGCTGCGGCGGGAGAGGAACCCAGGAAGGAGGAGGACGGGCGAGGAGGAGGGTGGACTTGAGTGGGTAAAGGACGCCCCAGAGATGTTTGCCACTCGTCACTTTGCTGCACTTAGCGCGAAGTGATAGTTCTCAAGCCTCAGTGAAAACCGTTATAAACCGGGGCGGGGTGGGGGGAATATACAAAAACATCATTAAAGCCGCGTCCCTAGGAAAAGTTCAAGTAACCACCGACTGACTGTTCTCGAGGCAAATCAGAAGCAAGGAGTCATTCCCCTCCGACTAATGAAGACAAAAGAGATACTGAAGTGTCCTTTAGGTTAATGAGGCACTGAGTCACGACTAGTGCGCTCCGAACCCGCGCCCGCGCACAGGCTGAGACTCCAGCGGTGCGCGCTGCAGGCGGCCGGGATGCCCAGGACACGCCCGGCGGGTGTACTCGTGCGGTGATAGCGGCCCTCGTGAGAAAACAGTGGCGAGAAACCGCCTCCAAAAGGTGGGGCCAAGAGGTCCCGCTTGTTCGCCCCCGGGGCGCTGCCCTGGGCCCCCTCCAGGTATTCCAGGTGGCCTCTGCCATCAAGGTGGCGCTTACCTGAGAGCTGCCAGTCTTCACTCGCGCCCCGTTGGAGCCGTCCGGATGGCTCCTTGGCGATCTCTAGGAACCGGTCCCCGAGCCTTCCTCTCACACGCTCTCTCCATTCCGACCAAGCGAAAACTACCCATGGCCCTCCCTTTGCGAACTTTAACAGCCAAGAATTTCTGCAGACAGCCAGAAAGAAAGCTAAGGCCCCCACCCCAAGGGAAGAGAGGGAATAAGCACTCCTTTAATTTGAAAAATAATAATTAAAACGCCCTCAACTTTTAAGGCCGAGCAACATAATCTATTAATTGGTCGCTATTAACATGCAGTTTTATTGACCGTAGCACACAGAAGTCTGATTGTGAAGAAGGAGTGTTTTCAATGAAAGTGGAGTTATTTTAGCTGCAGACGTGTTTACATTTCTGTGGTTTAGTCTATAACTTTCTCTTTTTCTTGCTTCAGAATTCTCCTCCATGAAGCAAAGCCCTTAGCTCCCAGACATTCCAAAAAGTCTGCCAAAATAATAGGGAAAAAAAGAGGGGGAAGAAAAAACACACAGAGACCCCCAAGTCTGGGTCAGAAGCAGGGGTGTTGTGGGTAACTAGAGTATGCCCCCTCCCTACACACTTTCCAATTTTAAAAAAAGAGAGAGCGCCTTCAGGGCTCCGTTTCCTGTTTGCAGGGGGAGAAAAAAATAAAATGGGTCTAAGCGACAGAGTTTAGAAACCGCCTTCGCAAGGACCTATAGCTTCTGAGAGAATCTTTAACCCCAGCGATGCCAAAGTGGCCTTGAGAATCTGCTGCTACCAACTCACCAGAGAAGTGTTGCCCTTTAAAACGGAGAGCTTCCTTGAAAATGACACAGACATTCCTAGGGAATTTGCTGAGGGGCTGGCAGTTTACTGTAACTTCCCTACAAGCCCACCTCTCCGCAGATAGCCAAGAGAAGATACCAATAAGAATAAATATTGACCTCTAAAGTTTCTAGTCAGTGTGTATTCTTTCCTTTTCCAATGTACACAAAGAAAGCATATTAAAAGATATATATGATTAATGTCAGTATATATAATCCGTGCTACAGACATCCTTTGTAAAATCGATTGATTCTGTACTCCTTGGATATTAGATGTATATTAACACGGAAATCGCAATATTGCCATTTATGTGGTCTTGAAAAATATCAAATGCATAATTTTCCTTTTTCATTTATCAAATATTCCAGACCCATTGTCAGAATATGGGGTTGGGAGAAAACTAAGAAAAGAGGGGATAAATAATTAATGCTGCATTAGAACAAATAAAGGAAAGAACCGTTTAAAAGGAATTTATGATTAGATATTATTTGTATGACAACAGTCCGGATAAGAGGTGCGTAGCAAAGTGGACTGGGGGAAGGAAGGAAGGGAGGAAATTATGGAACGATGAATGTTTTGGGGTCTTTTTTTAAGTGAACTGAGGAGTGGGTAAGGAGGGAAATGTGCAACAATCAATGAATGAAAATCCAACTTTTCTGTGTACTTTTGTTAAAATTTAAAAAAAAACCAACCAAAACCAAATATTCCAGACCCAAGATGTTTCACTATCTTTCTGAAATTTTCCTCTTGCCCACTAATGATCAAAACTCAATGAAGGAAACCCTTAACAT
The DNA here is from genome assembly GCF_000299155.1 of Elephantulus edwardii. NCBI lineage: Eukaryota > Metazoa > Chordata > Mammalia > Macroscelidea > Macroscelididae > Elephantulus > Elephantulus edwardii. The sequence continues at coordinate 4,711,240 of NW_006399801.1, read as the reverse complement.
TTAAGGGAACATTCTGAAGTAAGTGCATGGATTCTCCACCTGTCCACTGAACAATGATTCTGCTTTGTTAATTTTTTGTTTCTTTAGCAAAACTTGCTAATTATCAGCACTAGTACTGAGTATCCTAACAGTGCTAAATATAATGTGTGTTAATGGACAAAAGAACTTGTTTTATGAATAAAACCAACTTTTTGCTGTACAGTCGTCATTAAGTGACCAACCCTACACTGGGCTTCAGAACCCGTGAATCTCTTTGAAGGAGGTGCCCAGGCTTCTCCCAGGGAGCAGCTGGTGGATTTGAACCACCAGAGAGGCGTGTCCTTTGGGTAAGTGGCATAGCTCTGCAGCTCCTTCACAGTAGAAAGAACATCATTTAAAACAGTTCAGATTATCACTCCTAAAAAGAGATATAATGAATTTAGATAAGACCACAATATCTGAGATAATGTCATTTTTGGTCGACCCTTACTACTCTCCTCCCATTGTCTCCTTTCTCATGAAAGACACATACACACAATTCCTTTTGAAAGTTAAAAAAAGTATATCAAGTCCATTTGCAAAGTTAGGATCATTAACTAAAGCATCTCAGAACCCCAAATCCCAGAACTTAACACAGATTTAAGGGCAGCCTCTCTCTGACAGATTGCATCAATTCCTTCATTTGTCTAATCCAATCTCCACACAGTAACCATCCTCCTGTCCTTTTCTAAAACTGCCTCTGGGCCTTTGTGCAAGTACCACATGAGCCAAATTAGCTGTTCAAGAATCCCCACTCTTTGCAATGTTATCTACAATTTGTCATGATCTATATGGTCAAAAAGCCCACACACCGTCTGAATTATACCTCAGCGTAAAGAAAACAGACATCCTGGGCCCATAAGCAACATGATGGTTAAATGGGGCAGGGGCAGGGGTGAGGGTTGGGTGAAAGTTGAAGTTGTCAAGGATTTCATTTTACCTGAATGCACCATCACCTCCAGAAGCAAGCAGTCAAGAAATCAAAAGGCGTGTTGTATTGGGCTGCAAAAAGCTTAGTTAAATTGCTAAAATGTAAAGATGTCACTTTGCGAATTAATGTATGCCCAATCCAAGCCTTCATATTTGCCTCATATGCAATGAAGAACTGGACTTCTTTGAGACGAAAGAAGAATTTATGCCTTTGACTTTTTGGTGTTGGCAAAGAATTCTGAACATTATGGACGGCCAAAAGAACAAACCAATCTGTCCTGGAAGGAAGAAGTGCAGTCAATATTCCTTAGAATTGAGGATAGTGAGACTTTGTCTTACACCCTTTATGTGTGTTATCAGGAGAGACTATTCCCGAAGAAAAGCAGGATGCTTGGTTAAGCTGAGGGTCAGACAAAAAGAAGACTCTCAATAAAATAGATTGATACAGTGACTACAACAGTGGGCTTTGACATAGCAACATTTATGAGGACAGCACAGGACTCGGCGATACTTCACTGTATTGTATATATAGGATCATTACTATGTACAAGGGAACTTTCGTGAAATGGATCCAACTGCACTCAACAACAGTCTAATTAATCCCCAACTACTATAATGAATGGCATTGCCTCCAGGCCCTTGATTGAGGTCAAATAGGAGGAAAACAGTTTTAACTAGTTAAATCAATTGCATTAATCAGAGAGACCAGCAAAGCAATTAATGGAGACACATTCACTGCTATCTCTATTGCAGGACAAATATTATGGTCGTTTTAAATGAAGTAAATAAAATATCACTTAAAAGGAAAGTTGTTTTGTTTTTTATAAAAGTACTTTACACATTCCGTAAGAATTAGTAGTGTTAGTATTTCATATGTGAAATGATCTTTCTATATAAAGTTTTGTGGTTGACCTAATTCTTTTTTAAATTCTCTTTTATCCAAAAGATGGTTTGTATTAATTTTAGTATTTGTTACTGGATAATGTCAAGCTCTTTTTCAATGAAATGTCCTGTGTTGGGTTGTCACACCTGTTAAATATAAGCCTCCCTTTCTTTTGATATTCTGAGAAGGGCTTTAAAAGGTTTACATCCTTCAATATGAAGATTTAATTGCTTTACCTATAATAAAAATAATCCCTATAAAATTTAGATTGTGGATATTTCAAAGCTGAAAGAACTATTGGAATGGGATGTAAAGGTTGCAGTTCAAAAAGTCTTCCACTTTTAATATAGCGTGCATGGCGTTACGAGTTATAAAATCCTGGTTATCATTTTGTAAGGTCTGGTCTTTGTTGTCCTTGTGCAGAGTGTCTTTGAGCTGACTTTATGGGTTAGCAGGTCTCTGTGTACATGTGTTAAATATAGAAAGAGTAGCATATCCCCGTGCAGTCTGTGCTAGCAGGGGAGGAAGTCCCTGATTCTATTTTAAATAAGGTACTGGAGTGAACTTCCCCACACTGACACCTTCAGTAAGTGCAAATCTGGCAGAGAGCCCTTCTGAAAGACAAAATGGCTTGAGCAACAAAAATCCCAATGACTACTTGGGACTTTACAGCCATTCTGGCCATCAGCACCCACCACCCATCCCTACCTAAGCCCCTCCCCAAAGCTGCCACTCCGTCAGCTGAGACCTCTTCATCATGAAGATGGGTTGGGCAGCTTTATTGGAAGTAAGGAGGGAGGTAGTAGTGACTGTAGTGGTGACTTCATTGTTGTTGTTGTTAGGTGCCATCAAATTGACTATGGCTCTTAGCAATCTGAACGTTGCATTATCCTGCTCAGATATATTGTGGTAGTCATTGTGTGAACACCGTTTATCTGAAGCTCGCTCGCTCTCTCTCACTGATCCTCTAGGTTCTCAGCATAATGCCTCTGTTCAATGAATGGTCCTTCCTGAAAATATGCCCAAAGTAAATAAGACAATGTTACACTACGCTTCCTCAAAAGAATACTTACTTCAAAATAGAGTTATTTGTTCTTTTGGCATCCATGTTATTATATTCAGAGCTTTTCACCAACACTGCAATTTAAAGGCATCAATTCTTCTTCAGATGCACAGGAAGCAGTCGAAAATATCATGGCTAGAATCAGGTGCACCATAGTCTTTAAACTAACAGCCTTCCACTTTAGCATTTTGGAGAAGTTTTTGACATTAGATTTCCTCAACAACTTGTGCTATGCAGATGACACAATCTTGCTTGCCAAAACTGAGGAGGACCTGAAGCATTTGCTGCAGAACGTCAAGAACTGCAGTTTTCAATATGGATTGAAGCTCAACATCCAGAAGACAAAGATTCTTACCACAGGGCCAGCTGGTAGCACTATGATAGCTGGAAACAGGTCGAGGTTGTTAACAATTTCAGCTTGTTCAGCTCCACAATCAAGCCTCTTGGCACCAGCAGTCACAAAATCAAAAGACAAATTGCATTGGGGAAGTCTGCTGTCAGGGACCTCTCCAGACTGCTAAAGAGTAATGATGTCAGTCTAGGGACTAAGGTGCACCTGATCCAGGCTATAGTCTTCAAATTATTTGCTATCCATCAAAGAGTTAGACAATGACTATGGATTACAGAAGAAGAATCAATGCCTTTCAATTGTGGAGGAGGGTATTAACTATACATACCATGGACTGCCATGAAAGCAAGTATCTCCTCGGAGGCAAGGATTTTGAAGCTTCATCTCACGTACTTTGGCATGTGGACAGGAGGAATCAGTCCTTAGAGAAGGACATCACGCCTGGAAGGGTGGAGGGACAGAGTGAAGGAGAGGAAGACCCCAGAGGAGATGGATTGACACAGTAACTGGGATTATGGGGTAGTAGGTTTGTTGGAGTCAATGAGACTGACTCAGGTTAGGGCAGGTTTCAGAGTTATTGTACGTAGGGTCGCTATGAGTTGCAGGCGACTTGATGACAGAGCAACAACAACAAGATGTCTTTTTAAAAATCATTTTATTTTATTCATTTTAATGAACATATACAGAGATTTTGGATTTTCATTCATTCATTCATTCATTGTTGCACTTTTTTCTTTACACCCCCCCCACCACCAGTTCACTCCTCTTTGAAAAGCAAAAGATAAACTTCTTCGTTGGTATACAATCCCCCCGACCCTGACCCTGATCCACCCCCCCACCCCAAATGCACTCCACTACGCAACCTTAATTCTAGATTCCTGTGATAATCGTAATAAGCTATCATATATCACTTTTAAACTGTTCTCTCTCTCCCTCATCTGTTTCAATTCAGTATACATAATCTATCCAGTTTTTCTCAGTCTTACCCCAACCGTGATGTCAGTCATTTTCTAAAACAGTGGCACGATGCGGTTATTTGTCAACAAGTTGTCTTTTAATCTCTTGACTGCTACTATCATGGATGTTGATGGTGGATCCAAGTAATATAAATTCATTGACAGTCTCAATCTTTTCTACATTATGATGTTGTCTGTTGGTCCAGTGGTGAGGATTCTTGTTTTCTTGATATTGACATGTAATCCATATTGAAGTCTTCTCTGTATGCAAGATTGTGTCGTCAACATAACACAGGCTGTTGCTAGGTCTTTCTCCAATCCTGATACCATATTCTTCTTCATAGAATCTTTATATAATTCAAGAAGCTGGACTATATGAAGAAGAATGTGGCTTCACTGGTGCAGTGGAATTGTCTAGAAATGTTTGCTTAGATGGGAGCTCACGTGGCCTAGTGGCAAGCAGTTGTGCTATAATCCCAAAGGCATGTAGTTCAAATCCACCAGCTGCTCTGTGAGAAGAGGATGGGTAACCTCCTCCTACGCTATTGACTCTCTGTCAAAGTCTATTGGAGGATCAGCTGTGGGTTGGTTCCAACTCATTGATTAAATTATAATTTGTTGTCCATTTCAAAAACCTAGAAAATTTAATAAATACAGTGTAGCATCACTAGAGATCATACCAATATATACGATCTCTCTACCTCACTCTTTTGCAAACCCCATCCTCTCTTGTAACCATCATTAAGACATACATAGGCAACCCAGGAAAGGAAGGGTGGGGAACATTTGTCCAAACTCTGGTGTTGCCGGTTCTCAATGCAACAGTACTGTGACCACTCTTACCCCATTTGCTAGTTTCTCTCACTGACTGTTAAAACTCATCACTGTTGAGTTGGTTCTGACTCACAATAAGGCTTCATCATTTCCAAGTCTGTAAATCCCAAGGGGAGATGACTGCCCATCTTTCTCTCATGAAGCCATTGATGGATTTGAACAACCAGGGATACTCAGCCTTTGGGTTAGCGGTGCAATTCCCTTCAGACTACATCACCAGAGCTCCCTCAGTGCCTGTTAAAAGAACACACACAAAAATAGACATCTAAACAATCCCTTAGGAGAGTCCTGGACCTACTACACAAGCGAGACTATTATCTTTTATTATCAGCTGCTAAAAAGTCAGCTTTAGATGTTCTTCATCCTTCCAGACAAACTAATTTCATGCAAAATGCTTGCCATCTGAAGCACTTTTCCAATATACGTCAGATGTAGTTTAGGTCCTCGGTACACACAGCAGTTCTTAATAACACATGGTGACCACAAACTGCTCCGTAAAATTGCATAATGCATAATTCCTATCAACTTGCATAATGCACAAAATAAGTTGATATAAAACACATTGTACATCTGTCAGTGAGCTTTGGTGACAAAGATTATGCAGAATGGGTCAGGGAGACTCTATTTGTTTTTTGGTTTTTGTTTTTAAATGAAATGACATTGAGTAGAGTAGGCTCCAGAGCTTCTGACAGCGGTGCTTAAACCATTTGTTGACGGACTATGTCTACTCTGACACTACATCTATCAATCAGCACTTTTGTCATGTACATTTTTGTCAGTGGGTTACTCATGAGTGCAAAAGTTCTTGCATGTTTTAGAAAAATCCAACCATTTCTTTCTTCTGGCTAGTAATAATAAGCACTGGCATGTTACTACTTCAGTGCATTTAAAGTTGCCGTGTTAATGACTTCCCTCTGTACTCTAGGCTACTAAATTATTTTTATTATGGATGACCTGATATCATTTCAGTGAGTAAAAAGTCTATTTCTAACGCAATGTACTGGCAGTTGGAAAGCAGGAATCCAGGACATGGCATAGTCCCTTGAAGTTTCAATTTTCTTATCTATTAATAGGGACTGCTGGTGTGTGTTCATTTCCACTGGCCTTAGGAACAGAAGATCACATGCTTCATGACTTAAAATAACAAATTTATTGTCTCCTATATTGGGAGGTTGGAAGTCTGAGATCAGGGTGTTGGCTGTGCTGATTTCTTTGGAGGCTCTGAGGGTGAGTCTGGTCCATGTGCTTTCCCGGCTGCTGGTAGCTCCAGATGTTCCCTGGCTTGCAGCTGTGGCATCCCAAGATCCCCTTCCTCCCACTGTCTCAGTGTACCTTCTCTTCTCTCTACAAGAACACCCACTGCAGAGGATTTACAAACACTGCACCCTGCTTCATTCAGCATGACCCTGTATTAACCCACTAATATTTAAGGCTGTATTTTCAAGCAAAGTCATATTCACAGGAGCAGGGGTTAGGAAGTCAAAACCCCTTTTGGAGAAATTTCCTTCATCCAGTAGGCTGGCTGACTTCCCAGGGAAGAGATTGTGTTGTTCTTCTTCTTTGTATGATAGATGGAGAAAAGATTAAAACTGTCGATGACTGCATTCTACTTGGATCCACAAACAATACACTTGGTACCAGCAGTGAAGAGATCAATAGATTACTACACTGGTAAAGTCTGCAGTCAGGGACCTCTCCAAATGATTGAGGACCAATGATATTAGTTCGAGAATGAAGATGTGTCTTCTTTAGGCCTTCTCTTTTCAGTTACTTGCTAAGCTACTGAGAGCTAGACAGTGAATAAGGATGAATGAAGAATCGATGCATTTGAGTTGTGATGTTGGAGAAGAGTACTGAATATCCCATGGACTGCCAAAAGTACAGGCAGCTATGTATTGGAGAAGGTGAAGCCAGAATGTTTCTTGGAGGCAAGGATAGCAAAGCTATGTCTCACATATTTTAGGTACAGTTCTAGGAGAGGCTGTTCCTTGGAGGGCATACTAGGAAAGGTAGAGGAATGACAAAGGAGAGGAAGACTCACCAACAGGTGGATTGACACCATGACTAAAGCAATGGGATCTAGTGTGTCAGAGATTGTGAGGATGACACAGGACAGGACAGTGTTTCAATCTGTTGTTCATAAGGTCCCTACAAATTGTATTCAACTCAATAGGAGCTAACAACAACATCCCTTCTCATTGGCATGTTGCTCCTGGCTGCCTTCAAGTACATGAAACTCCATATGTGCAGAAGAGAACTGTTCCAAAGGGTTTTCTAGAGTGTGATCATCTGGAAACAGATCACTATCCCTGTCTTTTGGGTTCAAACTGCCAACCATTTTGCCGATAGTTAAGTATCTAGCAACTTGCACCACTCAGGGACTCTTTACTCTGGCATTGTGCTTAACAGCCAATTAGTTTGGAAATCTGCTGGAAGCCATACATGTAGATGCTATGACTTTACACACACCCCTCTTGCTTCACTGGGCCATCAGTACAGCAAGAGCTGTGCCCTGCTGACCTTACTGCCTTATATTGACCTGGAGTAGATGGAGAACTGTACTCCAGCAGAGGTTCCCATCAGAGTCACTTTAGGAGCTTCAAAATGATGCCATCATCTGAGCCCTGTCTGAGACCAAAGGAATGAGAATGTTCTGGGTTGGGGGCCTGGTCCATGGCAAAGGTATATCTATGTCTATACCTATGAAAAAGATCCCCTACTGCCATGGAGTCAATTCAAATCACAGCCGCCCTCCATTGGGTTTCTGAGACTGTAAATCATTACAGGAGGAGACTGAATGTCTTTGCTCCATGGAGCTGCTGGTGGATGTGAACTACCAACCTCATGGCTAGCAAACTAACACACCCATGGCTCACATTATTTCAGAGAATATTCTGTGTAATTCATGGGACTTTTCATTGGCTGATTTGGGGAAGTAGATTTCCAGCCTTTCTTCCTAGTTTCTCTTAATCCAGAAGCTCTGCTGAAACCCATCAACCATAGGGGAACCTGATGGTATTTGAAAGAATGAGTAATAATATTTTTAAATAATGTCAATAATAATGATGGGAAATAATAACTTCTAAGGTGCATACACCTGATTCAGGCCATTGTTGTTGCAATTACTTGCTATGCCTCAGAAAGCTGGAAAATGACTACAGATGATAGAAAGAGAATTGATGCCTTTGAGCTATGGTGCTGGAGAAGAGTATTGAATATGGACTGCTGGAGAACAAACAGGTTCATCCTAGAGAGGGTGAGACAAAGCTGCTCCTTGGAGGCAAGGATTCTGAAGCTTCGTCTGACATACTTTGGACATGTTGTAAGGAGGAGCCACTCCTTTGAGAATCATGCTTGAGTGGGTGGAGGGACAGTGAAGAAGAGGAAGACCCTCGATGAGATGGATTGATTCAGTGACTGGGGTAATGGTGGTAGGTGTGTCAGAGACAAGATTGGCACAGGATAAAGGAGGGTATAAGGCTATTGTACATAGGGTCACTATGAGTTGCAGGTAGACTCAATGGCTCATAACAGGAACAATAACAATATCATAGCAACAGGAATACCTTTCAAGTATGACCAACTAGTACATAGGAAGTGGGTACAACAGGAACTCGATGAGAATTGGCTTTCTGAACCTTGCCTGTCTCTTGCCTGTGAACCATGACTTAACACAGGGCACTAGGACACTTCCATTTGTCTATTCTAAGGGCTCATTTTTCTAGTTTAAGGTCTTAGAACTTTACGTCTAGTGACTAGTAGTTTCTTAACTCCCCACCTAGTCACTGGCATCTCCTTGATCCAATTCACCAAGCATTATTTTCCTTAAAGAGCCCTAACCGCCTTACACCACACCTACCTAGATTTAGGAACTTCCAGAAACACCTGTCTGCCTTTGAGCAGATTCAAGATGTGTTTGCCAGTTGTCTTGGGTAAACTTTTTAAAATTATGACCCTGTTCCATCTCTGTAGTTTTGTTAGTGTCAAACTTTCCATTGTCAGTCTTTTGACTAAAAAGGGATGAGATTATTACAGAGGGGAAAAAAATAAGGTGCCATGCAAAGTAGGATTATAAAACAGGGCAAAAATTCAATTCCTTTTAGATGCTCTCCACTTATTTCACATTCCATACAGCACCTGCTTAGAGAGTTTCCACTGTACAGAAGGTAAGACTTGCCACTTTTGCTTAACTGAAGAGTTTGGATTCAGGAAGAGACATAATAAAAAGGAAAACTTATTTCTTTTGAGATTCACAGATAGTTGGAAAAGATACAAAGGTAGATTTCGACTCAGTCTTTTCCCCACCACCCACCTGTATGTCAGGAGGAAAAGCCTAATAATCTACTTGTAAAAATAAGCTGATGAAAACCCTACACATCATAACAGAACACACATCATCACTGAATATTATCCAGTAAAGTACTGGGAGACGAGTCCCCTAGATGGGAAAGCTTTCAAAGTGCACATTGCCTGCAACAATGGAGTACAAGAGGGATGAAGAAAATGGTGCAGGTAATATGCCCCATCTAGTCCATGGTCTTCCAATTACTTGCTACACATCAGAGAGCTGGACAATGATAAAGATGACAGAATTGATGCCTTTGAGTTGTGGTGCTGGAAAAGAGTATTGAACATACCATGGACTGCCAAGAAAACAAATAGGTCTGTCTTGGGGAGAGTGAAAACAAATTGTGGCCGGGAGAGACTGATCCTTGGGGAAGGACATGCTGCTTGAAAGGGTGGAGGGACAGCGCATGAGAGGTAGATCCCGGATGAGATGGATTGACTCAGTGACCAGGGCAATGGGAGTAGGTGTGTTATAGTCAGTGAGACTGGCTCAGGACAGGGCAGATTTCAGAGCTGCTGTACATAGGGTCGCTATGAGATGTAGGTGACTTTACAGCACATAACAACAACAACAACAATATTTTGTTCTGTTGTACTTGGTGTTGCAGTGAGCTAGAGCTGATTCAGTCATAACAAGCAAGACTTCTCCTGACTCTGCTCTGAGGCCCAGCAATAAAGCCTTTGGGGAGGTGAGGCTAGCACCAGGATAGAGTTGTCCCCTGTCTGTAGTGTGGAGCTCACTGGCAAAAGGGGGCTACATGTTCCTCCGAGGTATGAGGGGGCCTCTCTTGTGATCCCAGAGCCCCGCACAGGTCGGCCGAGGCAACGAGGTAAGCTCACATCCTCGTTGGAAGTGGCCCTTGGATCTGCAGATGGGGTGGAGGTGATGGCTGAGCCTTGGAGTTTAACAGCCAGCTGACAATGAGCAGAGGCCAAGTCAGCCAGGAGGTGCCAACATGGTCCCAGACACCAACCACAGCAGTGTGAGTGGTAATCAGTTGGGTAAGGGAGCGTCTCCAGAAACCCAAGGACCCTGTGCTTCAGAGCCCTTTGGAGCCCCATTTCCGGGACGGCAGTGCTATTCAGAGCCCAAGCCGTGGCTGGCTGTGGTCTATGTCACAACAGGACAAGTATCGACATTGAGAACAAGCAGGTAAAAAGTTTTCTAGCAATCCAACAGAGTAATACTCCATTGTTCTAGCAAATAATATGGAGCTTCAGTGGCACACTGCATTAAATGTTGCGCTACTAACCAGTCATCAGTTTGTATCCACCAGCCAATCGATGGGAGAAAGATGAGCAATCTTCTCTCATAAAGATTTATAATCTCAGAAGCCAAATAGATGGCAGTGGTTCAGGTTGTGATAATGGTTACCCATGGTGGACAGTGTTTGGTGAAGCTCCCCGATTAAAACAAGCTTGGAAGCAGGAGTGGCATCCACTTCCGTAAATAGCTTGCTTCCGGAAACCCTATGAACTTAGTGAAATGATGAAAGCTATTGTATTCAGGTTTTTCGATCATAGTGTCGCTTTTAGTCATCTATGACTCGACAGCACTTAACAACAACAACAATACAATAAGAGGCAATTGAGCTTGGATTTTGCATTCTCCTTTTTAATTTATTTTCTGGCAATTTCTGGTTCTGATCTTTAAATGCATTGACAACATTTTCTAAATTAATCTAATTAATCTTAGTAGCAGGTCTTTATCCACAGAGACTTGGAGAAATCTTGCTGTACACCACTCCGAAATCTGAACACCAGAAATCATGTTAGAAAGAGAAACAAAGGGTAAGTATTTTTATCCAAGACAGACCACGAGTGCCAGCTGTACCAGTTGCTGTCAAGTCAACTACCCCTGACCAACCCAAGGACGCTAAAAAAGACCTAGCCTTACCTGAGAAGAAGGTTTCATTTCTTAGACAAAGTAAGTTTTCTAAACTAGATCTGGTCACAAATCTAATATTTTTTTTCACCCGCAAAACAGCAAGCATAGTACAGAAGTTTGGTTGGTGCAAATGGTTAATGTTGGTGATGAGCCAAAAGGTCGAAGGTTCGAATCCACCACAAGAGAAAGACCTGGTGAACTTCCAAAACGGCAGAAGCTCTGTAGTGCACAATTCTACTCTCACAACACGTGGGTGCACTCCAGGAGTTGTAATCGACTTGATACCAAGGAACCTGGAGGTTTTGTAGGGTTTGGTTGGGGAGTTTTGGAAAAGTTCAGGGTCACTGGAAAGAAATTTTCTTTCTTTGTGAGCCTAAGTTGTGATATATATTTAAAAGCTGTGACCTTTGATCACAGGGCTTCTGACTTCCACAGTTTGTATCTGGGTTTTCTTTGTAACTTAGCACTCACCATCTTCTTACAAGCATCCTCCGTGTACCCAGGATTTTCTCCTGACTCCTTTCTGACTTCACAGGCTTATCTATTCTTGTGGCATCTGCCAGAGCATCTGAGAGACAGCTCATCTCATCCAATGCCCTTTGACTTGCTGGCTTTTGATATTCTTTCCTAAACCTCGATGTCTTGCCTGGAAATCCTGTGGCATACTCCTGAGTTCACCAAGAACTGCAAGGGACTCATCCCTCATCTGTGGACAACTTCCTGCATCAAACACTCACATCTTCACCTTCTCAGCTCAAGGCTTTCTTCCTGGGTCTACCAGAGCTTGCTCAGTCTTGCTCAGGACAGCTCAGAATTGGTGGATCAGTGTCTTAGCTCCGCAACCTGCAGAGGGTTTCCATAGAGCTAAGCTCCCATTGCCCACTGCTGCAGCCACCAACTCACTGACTTTCCCTGTCCCACCTGCTGACTTTCACTTCCCAGAAAGGCGCCCAGACAAATTGTATTTGTTGTTATGAGTTGTCATTGCATTAATTTTGATGCATAACTACCCGTCACAGGCAGAGCCAAATTATGCTCCATAAGATTTTTAAAGATTTTTAAACCTTTGGGAACCAGGTCACGAGGTATCCCTCTGGGTAGAATCAAACTGTCAACCTTTTGACTTTTGTCAACCTTTTGCAGTCCAGCACTGAACTGTTTATGCCACCTAGGTACACCTTCCCACTGAACCCACCTGAACTCAATACTTGCTCTCAGGTTTGGCGTCAGTGGGAATTGAAAGCCACTGTCGCCGTGGGCTACTTACCGTCTATGTTCACCCAGGTCCTTCCCCTGCCATCAGCTTCAGAGATAACCTGGGTTCCAAGTGGACAGGTCTGCAGACCTGATCCCAGAGTAGATCAAGGCCAGGTGACAGAGCAGCTCAGGTTTTAGGCCCCTGGCACAACAGGGGCCCCTGTCGAGTTAGAAGTCCATCTGCACAAAATTGGGTCTTAAGAGTTTTGGGGTCTCACCTTCTTACAATCAGATTGAGGCCGCCGCTAGTGACCAAGAAGGTGGCAGCTCTGTCACTTGAACCTAAAAGTGCCCCACGCTCCTCTTTATCGAACAACTTTGCCCTTCCAATCACCACCATCACAGCATAGCTCAGGCATCCTTGTCCCTTTACACATTGTGTGGTTTATGTGCTTCTTTGTAGCTCTTTAGTGGTCATTTTAATCAAAGGTAGACAGAAATGCTGAAATGGGAGGGCATATGGACCTGGTATGACCCTGGCTTGCCCATGGGTGACCAGGATTGCAGGGTACAGTACACAGGACAGAGTAGCTCTGCTAACTGCTGAGTCTCTGGGTGGGGGGAGGCGGGGAGGGCAGAGAGAAGACAAACACACTTCAAATGATGGTGTTTCTCACGTGGCCCCTTGCACAGGCCAGGCTGCACTCTGTTCCGTCCTGGGCACATGCCCTTCCATGTGGAACTCAGCACATGATTCTGATTATGTCTGTCTCCATCTCCTGCCAGCCTGTGCATTTCTTGGCGGTTGGTCTTATTTATCTTAGTACTCTCAGAGTTTGGCACATGGCAGATACTGAGTAATTTTTTTTTTTTAAAGTTGGATGGAAATGAATTAAGTTTGGTCTAGTTTGGCTTGGATTAAAATACACTGCTGGTCAAAACAAGGAATAATGCAGCTTAGTTTGTGAAAGTTGTATTTTCTTTCTCTTTATTTATACGAGGCACATATAACACACATTATTTAAGCCATGCTGTTCTTAGTTGCCGTCAGGTCAGCTCCAAATCCAGTTCACAGTGACGGTTACCTAGCCTGCAGTGTTTTCACAATCGGTGGTGTATGTTCCAACTGAGTGGTTTCCAAGCTAGAGGGCTCACTTCAAACAATGATCTGCTGTAATCAGAGGGTTTTCACTGGTGGACTTTCAAAAGTAGATTGCCAGGCCTTTCTTCCGAGTATGTGTTAGTCTGAACTCTACTGAACCCTGTCCACCATGAACTCCACTGAACTCTGTCTACCATGGGTGACCTGGCTGGTATTTGAAATCTAGTGGCACGACTTCCAAAATCAAAGTGGCATGCAAACCACCAGCTGTTTTTGTTGTGTGCTATCAAGTTGCCTGCAACTCATAGGGACCCTATGTACAACAGCTCTGAACCCTGCTCTATCCTGAGCCAACATTATTGTCTCTGACACACCTACCCCCATTATCCCAGTCACTGAATCAATCCGTCTCATCGAGGGTCTTCCCTTCTGCACTGTCCCTCCACCCTCCCAAGCACTGTTTCCTCCTTGCAACATGCCCAAAGTATGTCAGATGAAGCATCAGAGTCCTTGACTCCAAGGAGCAGACTGATCTCACCCTCTCTAGGACGAACCTGTTTGTTCTCTTAGCAGTCCATGTTACATTCAATATTCTTCTCCAGCAACATAGCTCAAAGGAACCAATTCTCCTTCTGTCATTTGTAGTAATTTTCCAGCTCTCTGATGCATAGCAAGTGATTGCAAAGACCATGGCCTGTATGAGGTGTACCTTAGTCTCCAGACTGACATCATTGCTCTTCAGTACTCTGGAGATGTCCCTAACAGCAGACTTGCCCAATGCAATTCATCTTTTGATTTCCTGGCAGCTGGTACCAAGAGTGTTGATGGTGAAGCCAAGTAAACTAAAGCTGTTAACAAACTCAATCTCTTCACCATCTATCATGGTGATGCTAGTTGTCCCAGTAGTGAGAATCTTTGTTTTCTTGATATTGATGCCAGAGTAGGACTAAAAGAGGCAGGTGATGGACACAACGTGTGTGTATTCATCTATACACATACACACATGCTCACTGCTGTTTCAGATGGTCTCAGTTGAGGCAGATCAGTTCTTAGTGTTTCTTTATTAATCATTTTGATCCAGATCTCTCTTGCATTGTTACCATATCTATTACCATCATTACCATACTTCACAAATGGTTCCAAATTGCCATTATAGAAATGAACAAACAAAAACACTCCAGAATGTTAGGCCTTACAGCCAAATTCTTAAAAACAAGTAAATGTGAACTTTTCTACAACATAGCATGGGTTTCTTTGTGCCTAATAATTCCGGCCCCACAATTGTGTGCCAAAATGCTAATAAATAAGTAGACATAGGTATTCACTTACCTTTGACTGAAAGTTGAAGTTGCTTAATTTTCATAATGTCCATCCCCTAGAAGAAGCCCCTGCAGGGGTGCCTTTCCCTGAAGCAGTCCCTTCGTCCCCCATGCCACCCCTTCTGCGGTTGCTTGCGGCACTGAGCTCCTTTTCATGAGTTCCAGCAGATCCCTGCACCCCCGGTTCCCACTGGGGGCCACTCGTGGACCAGACCACTTGTGTTGAGCTAGCTGTCTGCTTCTATGGGGTCTATCACCAGAGTAATTACATTCTTCCACTACCAAAGTCACTGGGCCTTTTTAACAATCCTTGGAAATGGTCCCAGCGTAAGAAGGAACGAACGACAACATTCGGCCAAATATAACTTTTGAATAATTTAAATGAGAGCTACTTAAGTCTTCTGAAAACAACTCGAGCCCTGTGCTCTCTGATGTGAACAGGGTGGGGGGAAATGCACCAACGTGCAGAATTTGAGCCTGTGCAGATGGCATGTTTTGCACCGTAGACTGTTGTTACTGTTCTGGCAGCAGCCTTCCTGTGACTGGCTCAACGGCAGGTTTCCACAGCCGCACGTTTGGCAGATCAGACTTTGCTAATGGTTAGATCTCTAAATTATATTGCCATGAAATCCATCATCAGATTTTCCTAGGCTTTCATCCCTCCTCATTTTAAATAGATACATCAGAGACCGAGCTACAGCCAGGAGCCAGATTCTCAGACTCTAAGCAAAATGTGCAGATTTTTCTGTGATGATCATTTGACATTTAATCAAAGAGTTGTTGTTGTTGTTGGGTGCTGTCAGTGTGATTCACACTCATAGTGGCCCGATATGACAGAGTTGAACTGCTCTACCGGGTTTTCTGGCGCCAGTGCATTATGTGTTGCTTTGTTAAGCAAGAAGTTAGCAGTTCAAATTCACCAGTGGTTACAGGGAGGAAAGGGTCACATCTTCTTGTCAAAATTTATAGCATCAGAAACCTGCTTGGGGGTCTCCAGGAGTCAGAAGTGGCTTGAAGGCAGGGTGTTTGGGGTTTTGTTTGTTTGTTTTTTAAAATAGAATTTCCTAGTCTGAAATAATTTGAGAGTGGATCACTAGGTCTTTTCTTCCTAAGAGTAGCAGCTGGATTTGAGCCATCAACCTTTCATTTAGAAACCAAGTATTTAACTATTGTACAAACAAGGTTCCTTAAAGAAAGAATTTTTTTTTTCTTTCTCTCTTTCACTCAATTGAGTCAGAACGACTCATAGCTAACTGAGGCTGTAAATTGCATGGAAGGAGATTGTCCATCCTTTTCCAGTGAAGCAGCTGGTGAATTTGAACCACTAGTAGATTTGGAATTGTAGCATAGCTTCTTACCACTAGGCACCAAAGAACATTTAAATATTTTCCAGTGAAAGAGGAAGCCTAACCAAGCCATTCACCAGGGCACTTCTTTTAGTCCTATACAATGAGCATAGATTAATATAAAAAAATATGATGGCAACTCAGATTCTCCCTCTTTATTCACAGCCTTGCTGTTACTCAGATCTTACTCATCCCTGTATAACGGAAAGCAACGCTGCCTGGTTTTGCTCCCCCTTTGTGATTGTGAGGTCATTGTTTTGGCCACTAAATCTATGCATCTCACTGAGGGTTTCCCTCACCTTCACTGACCTGCCACTTAACCAACCATCATGTCCTTCTCCATGGAGGGGTCTTGTCTGATGACATATACAATGAGAACAAGTAGAAGACTCAAATCAGAGTCTCTGACCTATAGAGTTTTCATGGAGTATTTCCAAAGATCATTAGGGCTTTCTCCCTAGTCTGTCTCAGTTGGAAGGGTCATTAAAACTTGGTCTACCATGGGTGATCCTGCTGGTATTTAAAATACTCTTGACATGACTGTCAGCGTCACAGTGGCATGTAAGACAGCAGAAGACAAGACACTTACAAATGGGTGGTGATTAGATTCTTAGAACTGAGATAACAAAGTGAAAATTGGGGAGCTATAAACAATAGAAATTTATTGTCTTGCATTTAAGGACCTCTCCAAAGTCTTGAAGAGCAACAATGTCAGTCTGAAGACTACGGTGTGCCTGATTCAAGTCATGAACTTTCCATTCACTTGCTATGCATCTGAGAGCTGGCCAACGAATCAGGATGACAGAAGAACTTATCCTTTTGTTTTGTTTTGGTTTTTTTTTTCTTTTTTAAAAAAATTAATTTTAATGAAAGTTTACACAGACTTAGGGTTTCCATTCATTCATTCATTGTTGCACTTTTCTCCTTGCCTCCCCCCTCCCCCTTTCACTCTTCCCCTTGAAAAGTAAAAGAAAAACTCTTTCCTTTTTATGCAATCCCTCCCCCTAAGTCCACTCCACTTTGCAGCCTTCATTCTGGACTCTTGTCATGACAATAATACCCAATCATGTATCCCTTTTAAACAG
>NW_006399801.1:4655322-4692578 GCF_000299155.1 Elephantulus edwardii | reverse complement strand
ATAAATTCTGGATATAAGTCCCTTATCTGATATGTTATTACCGAATACTTTTTCCCAGTCAGTGGCTTCCCTTTTTGCCCTACTGGAGAAGTTTTTGGATGTGCATAGGGATTTGAGTCTTATCCTTTTTGAATTCTTGTTTCAGAGAAGAGAACTAAATATACCAGGGGGTGCAAAAAAAGGAACAAACGTATGTTTTTTAAAAGGTGCAACCCCAGTACTTCTCAAAGGCAAGGATGGTGAAGCTTTGTCTCATATACTTTGAGCATGTTGTAAGGTGAGGCTATGCCTTGGAGAGCAGTATCGTGCTTGGACAGGTGGAGGGTCAATGAAGAAGATGAAGACCCTTAGTTAAATTGATTGACACAGTGACTACAGTAATGGACTCAAATGTATTGGAGATGATAAGGATGGCACAGTATAGGGCAGAGTTCAGATCTGTTGCTCAGAAGGTCGCTATGAGTCTTAAATGGACTCTATGGCTCCTAAGAACAACATCAACAATCTAGAGACTAAAGTTCAAATGCAAACTATCAGCAGAGCCCAGCTCCCTCTGAAGGTCTAGGGGAAGATTCTTTCTTATTTCTCTCACGATCCCAGGCATTGTTTGGCCCATGGTGGCATCACTCTGTCTCTCTCTGTGTCCTTCCATATTCCTTATGTATATATCTTCTCTTCTTTGTATAAGGAGGCTAGTTACAATGGATTAGGATCTACCCTACTCCAATATGTCCCCCATGTTAATAATAATACCCTCAAAGATTCTATATACAAATAAGGTAAGGTTCAAAGTTACCAGGTTTGAAACATCAAAATCTATTTTGAGTGACATGATTTAATTTGTAACCCATGTGTTTATCTAGATGAACATAAAAGAGAGGTTCCAGAGATTATTACCAAGCATCTGTGACATACAATCCATAGTCTTTGATCTTCTGCAGCAAGCATACCAGGTCCTCCTCACTTTCAGCAAGCAAGGTTGTGTCATCTGCATAACACAGTTCTGTTGTTAAATGATTCTTCTGTTGATTCTTATTTTTCTTCATAGAGTCCAGCTTCACAAGGTATTTGCTAAGCACACAGATTGGATATGTATGGAGAACGAAAGTAACCATGTTGCAAACCATCCCTAATTTTAAATCATGCAGTGTTCCCTTGTTCTGTTCTGACAACACCATCTTGGTCTAGGTATTGATTTCATAGGAACACAATTGAGCGCTCTGGGATTCCCATTCTTCTCAATGTTAGCCATAGTGTATTGTGATCCACATAGTCAAATGCCTTTGCATGGTCAATAAAACACAGACATTCTTTGGTATTCTGTGCTTTCAGCCAGTATCCATCTGACATCAGCAATGATACCCTGGTGGCATAGTCTCCTCTGAACATCACTAGAACTTCTAGAAGTTCCCTGTCAATGTACTGTTCTAACCATTTTTGCATGATCTTCAGCATTGTTTTGCTTGCGTGTGATATTGTTTGATAATTTCCACATTCTGATGGATCACCTTTCTTGGGAATGGGAACAAATATGAACATCTTGCTCACAGGCAGCTGTTGTCCATAATTCCTGGCGTAGACTGTACATGACAACAGCAACATGACATACAATGTGCTAAACTGGTGCAATGAGAGACACAAAGATGTAGAGCAAGGTAATACAAATTTTCTAATACTTGTTTCCTTACAAGTAAGTTAAGACCTCTCTAAAAGAATGTACACAAAGGGTATTTAAGATACCAGCTAAAGAAGCATTGAATCTTCACCCTTCCAGGGAGGAGATTTAGCCAATGCACCTCATGTGCAGTCACCGCCCATCTGTCAGGGGAGAGTTGCTTGTTGCTATGGTGCTGTGTTGTCTGCTGAAAGTGAAAAGAACTTGAACCATTTGCTGATAAAGATTACAGACCATAGCCTTCACTATGGTTTACACCTCAACAGAAAGTAAACAAAAATCCTCACAATAAGCAGCATTATGGCAAATAGAGAAAAAATTGATGTTGACACATTTTTTTTTCATTTTATTTGGATCCACAATCAATACCCTTGAAAACAGTCATCAAGAAATCAAAGAACATACTGCATGTGGCAAATCTGCTACCATGGATTCTTTTACAATGTTAAAGAGCAAGTGGATCCCTTTAAAGATGTCCGAGACTATGGGGTTTTCAGCTGCTTCATATGCATGTGAAAGTTGGACAGTGAATAAGGAGAACTAGAGAAGAATTGGTGCCTTTGAGTTACGGAGTTGGTCAGGAATACGAAATATGCTGTGAACTGCCAAAAGAACAAATAACTCTGTCTTGGAAGACGTGCCTCCAGAAGTCTCCTTAGAAGCAGGACACAGTGAGATTTCATCTCACATACTTTGGGTATAGTATCAGGAGGGGCCAGTCCCTGAAGAAGGATGCCGTGCTTGGAAAAGTGGAGGGTTGGCAAAAAAATAGGAAGACTTTCAATGAAATGGATTGACTCAGATTGGGAGGACGGCAGAGGCCTGGGCAGGTTTGGTTCTGTTTTACGTAGGGTCTCTGATTCGGAGCTGACTCAACAGTATCGGACAACAACAACATGATGCTGACCAGGTTTAAGTCCAGCTTCCAGACTAAGACTAAGAAGAAAAGTCTGATTATTGGCTCCCAAAACCAGCCAGTGAAAATCCTATGGATCACAAGAGTTTGATATGTGAATGACCCTGGGGATGATGTAAGCCTGGAGTAACTACTGTTTTTTTCTTCTTTGCATAGGGTGGCCATGATCTGGGGCCAGTTCAACGGCAGTTAACAATATAACAGCAACATAGTAGAGCAAATGACTATGAAATGTTTCAGTTGCAGGAAAGATCTTTTTGGACACTAAAAATCATGGCGAGATTTTGGTATGTGGTTCAAACTAGGATTTTACTGTGGTCATCTTCTCTTGTTCCACTGAAAGTGAACCAGGTTGCAACTCAAGTGATAATGCATGCATTTATTCATGCATCAAGTATGCACTTACTGAGCACTGAATGTACCCACCATTCCAGGAACTGTGGATGTTAAGAGGAGGGCTTCTGGCCTCTAGGAGCTCACTCTGTGCTGGAGGAGAGAGGCGAGCATGGGTGTGCAGAGCAGGAAGAATATATAAGAAGAGGAATGGTCTCAGTTCACAAGTTTCACTCCCTCACACCCAGACCAATACAGACAGACACAAATAAGATTTAGTACATTTGGCCAGACCATTTAATTTTAAATAGGCTTGAAACATCATCTCTCTAGGAAGCTATGTTTACATGTTGAAGCAAAGTCAAAGCAAGGCAGACAATTCCAATGGATACAGGCCATGGTCTTCACAATTACTTGCTATGGATCAGAGAGCTGGACAATGACTAAGTATGACAGAAGAAGAATCGATGCCCTTGAGTTGTGGTGCTAGAGAAGAGTATTGAACATACCCAGGGCAGCCAAGAGAATAAACAAGTCTGTCTTGGAGAAGGTAAAACCACGTTTCTCCTTGGAGGCGAGAATTGTGAAGCTCCATCTCATATCCCATGGGCACATAGCCAGCAGGAACCAGTCCTTAGAGAATGACATTATGCTTGGAAGGCTAAACAAAGAGTGCAGGAGAAAAAGACCCCAGATGAGATGGATTAATACAGTAAGTGTAATGGGGTAGATGTGTCAGAGATAGAGTGTCATTACAAGTCACAGGCAATTTGAGGGCACATAACAACAGCAAAAACAATGTTACAAGTTAAACTGCTGTGTGAATGATCAGGGTTAAATTCTGATAAATTGTGGAATACAAATTCATAGAATGTCATTGAATATTGCCATCCTAACGAGAGAAAATTTAAAGACAAAAATTTGAATTGTGAGTAAAAGAATAAATAATAACTTATTTGACAGAATTTATTGTATTTCTATTCTTTGTTAATTTAGGACATCTTAAGTAGCACAGATGGTTAACATGCTCAGCTGTTACGGTGGGGTTGGAGGTTCAACCTAGAGGCACCTCGGAAGGGAGGCCTGGAAATCTGCTTTCAAAAGTTATTGTCTTGAGAGCCCTGGGGAACAGTGCTATGCTACACATGTGTGGGGTCGTCGTAAGTCAAAGACCACCAAAACAACACCTAGTGGATACTCAAAAACAGTTTGGGTGAATTAACCAGTTCTGAGGATTCAAGGATTCCACCAAGTCCTGTAATGTTAAGGGTGATTTAGAACATTTTCCGTAAAAGACTAATAATTTCACCAAGAATACAAGCCACAACTGGCATTCAGTTTCAAATTTCTAGTTAGTGTAGTTTTAACCTCTAGGCTCATGAAGATCACTTAGTGGATGTATTTTTAAAGTAGAGAAGAGGAAAGTAAATAAACAGAAGTAAAATTTCAGTTTTCCTACAGTTTATTTATTTGAGACTTAGTCTGCTGTTGCATTTTTAATACTTATGCTTTGCCATATCTTAGAGGTAACCTCAATTCATTATCACTTTGCTGAGAAAATATTGTCTTATTTCTGATAACTATCCTTTTCTTTAAAAGTCATTTTCTTTTTTTGGTTAGTCACCTGTAAGAAAAGCATGTGAAGCAGATACAAATGAGATCGCTGTAAAAAGGCCGTGTTTTGATGAGATTAAACAAGACTGCTTTAAAAGATAAAAAATGAATCTACCCCGGCCAGGTTTAGTAAAAAATCGCGGGCCTTCAATGGCCTGTCTCATTTTACTAGGATCTCATCTTATTAGGGAAGTTAAATAAATTCTGTTGTGATAATATTTTTCTAAGTCTAAATTTGAAAAAACAATAGAGGCTTTGCCCTTTGGTAAGATACACAAATTCTTACAATTACATATATAAATTCTAACCATTAATGAAGAGTTTGTGGCATGCCTCCGTGTTTGTTTTTTTTTTTATCAAGTGACTACATGCGAGCTTGGATTATCAACACACTCAACAAGTTCTGCAGCTGAGAATGGAGCATAATTTTATCAAAAGTGAACTTAATTTATCACCCCACTTGATAGGAGCGCTCCCATTTCAGCATCAGCACAAGCAGCGGCGGCGTTGGGGAACTCAGGAAATCTCTTGTTTCTCTCGCTCTCTCTCCCCGCCTCCTGTCGGGCCCAGCCCTCCCGCCTCTGCACCCAGCCACACCTCTCTAGAAATCCTCGCAGTCTTAATGAAAACCATATTTGAGGAGGGCGGGGGTGGTGGTGGGGGGAATGCTTGAACGACCGGTTGAAACGCCTGGACAATCTTTAATGTCAGCTTCAGACGACACGTGTCTTATGAAAGTCTGGGGCCCCGCTTGTCTGGCCGACCGAGCTCTGTCCCACATCTTTATGAGAAAGAGGGACAAAACTTCTGTTTTTGGCATTTTATATTGGAGTCTGTTTTAAGCAAGGAGGGGGGAAAATAGCAACGTAGAGTCTAGACAGAAGAGATGGGGTTGAAATCTGGAAGCCATTCACCCGGCAAGGGCAGGGGCAGCCGGCGGCAGCGGGATCGCCTTACACTGCCTAATTACACTTGAAAAATGTACACAGCGCTGCTCTGCGCGCTGCGCGGGGAATAGATGCCCAGATGGCGCGCTGCGGCCGCGGCCCAGCCAACTGTGCGCCCCTGACCTGGGATGCCGTCCGCGCTCTGCGCGTTTTGCGATGTGATTTTTCTTTCAAAGAAGTAGGTGTTAGGGTTTTCTGTGTGTGTGCGTATTGTTTTGCTCTCCACCCCCTCCCCCAATACCACACTATCACACCATCCCATGTACATTTAAATGCAATAAAAATTTGGCAAACAGTGTTAAACTGTAGAGCCTCTTTGGATGATAAAGTAGGTTGTGTTCGGAGATTGAATTGAAATGAGACATTTCTGTTTGTGGAGACTTCAACCAGTATTAAGATCAGGACGGCAAGGTCCTCTGACATATTTTAGGATCTTATTGAGGGCTTAATCAAGTAGATTTGTTGTTAGAACTTTTCAGTCATTAACTTGACCTGCTTGGACAATCATAGGGTTTTTTGCTGTGCACATTTGATGAAGAATAATGGTTGGTTTTGGTTTTGGTTATTAAATACTTTTTTAGTATATAGTGTCCTTTTCCCAAGAGTTCAAAATTTTTTTTTTCTTTCACAGATATTAGCATTCCGTTGCATAGCATTCCTGGGAGCTAAGGAGGAGAAGAAGTTGGAGCCAGAAATTGAATCTGCAGAATGTGCAAGTGTGTCAGGGCCACTGCTCCAGCGTCTCTTGGAGTCTCCAAGTGGCACAAACTGCTAAACACGCTGGGTGACTAACCAAAAGGTTGGTGGTTTAAATCCACGCAGAGGTATTTTGGCAGAAAAGCATGACAATTTACTTGAGAAAGATTTTGGCCATTGAAAATCATCAGTTAATCGGGATTGGCATAATTTGAAGGTAACTAGACAGTCATGGATGACTCAAATAATTCTGTGTTCTGAGAGTCCTGGGGTGGTGCGATTTGTTAAGCACTCTCCTATTAACTAAATGGTTGGTAGTTCTAATTCATTCAAAGACTCCTCAGAAGAAAGGCTGGGCAATCTAATACCAAACAGTCACATCCATGAAGGTTCCGGGAACTGTAGTACATGGACTCAGTGAATCAGGACAAACTTGACAACAAATGGAGAAAGGATTTCTTAGTACAGAGGACCAAAAAGGAGAGTAGTCATGCAGAAACCCATCTTTAACAAATAGGAGGAAAAGCAGAGAAACATCAGAGAGGGGTAGTGTGTGTGTGTGTGTGTGTGTGTGTGTGAGAGAGAGAGAGAGAGAATATCTGTGTATATGTGAGAGACAGAGACAATGACTCGTTTCTAAAACCGAACTAGATTAGTGACTCACCTACCCAAGGACTCACAATGACATTTGTGATTGAAGTGAAAATTCACTTTCTACACTCACCAGCCATCACTCAGAAATCAAAACAGAAGAAAAGTTTTATTAGAATAATGCTATACATGATCTGCAGAAAGGAAAATTAAATTGTCAACTATTTCATTCCATGTAGTTAACTAGTCAGTGGCTGTGGAAGCAGCAGTGAAGAAATCAAATGACGTACTGTATTGGGCCAGTCTGCCTCCTTAAAGTTTTGAAAAGCAAAGATATCACTGGGATGACTAAGGTGCACCTGACCTAAGCCATAATCTTTGCAGTCACCTCATATGTATGTACAAGGACAAGGGAGGGGGGGAGAAGAATCAGTGCATTCAAACTATGATGTTGTAGGAAAATATTGAATACATCATAGAGTTTAAGAATAGAGTGAGGAAATCCACCTTAGAATGAATAAAACCAGAATGTAGAAGCAAAAACGGCAAGAATTGGGCTTCCTTGCTCTGGCTTTGTCTTCAGGGAAAGTCAGTCATTAGAAAAGAGCAACGTGGTTGGTAGAGAGTCAGCAAAAACAAGAGAACAGGAGAGATGGGCTAATACAATGGCTGCAACAATGGAACCAGGCACATTTAGACTCTTGAAGAGGTGCTGGCTCCGTTTTCTGTGAGGTCACCATGAGTCAGACCTGGCAAAGAGGTAACAGACCACAACACAGAGGAGCAGCCGTGAGTGTCAGGTTTGGAGAACAGCAAAGAGCCAGAACAGATGGACACGCAGGAAAGGAGCTTGATGGGCAGTGAGAGAGAGGAGCCAGACCCTCTCACTGTGTGAGCCTCGTAAAGGCTTGCTGTAGCCATAAGGAGGAGGTGAGAGAGGAGTGATTTGGGCGGACTGTAGTCAAGGTCTGACTCAACCTGAGTAAGCCTCCCTTTTGAATGAGGGGGCCAGAGACTGTGGGGGCATCAAAGGGAGAAGCAGGGAGAGCTGTTACAATTGTGCTGGCAAGATAGCTTAGCCCACAAAGAGAGAGCTCCCAGAAACACTTCCCTGAATCTGAATCCACCATCATGCCAGGACCCCAGGGGAGTTGTGGTGAGGACAGGAAAACACCAAAAACAAGGAGCTCCTTCTCACATCAAAGTCTACGCATCCTTCAGAACTGATTGCTAAGGAAAGTGCGGTAACCCCTACCTTCAGCCACAAAGCAGCCATAGAAAACAAGGATGGTAGTCACACAGGCATACACAGCGCTCAAAAATCATCCAACTGTGTACATGATTAATAGCTGACCCTCTCATTCTATGTAAAACACATTTCATTATAACTGACACATTATTTAATGACAGATTTAAGTCTAGTACAAGCCTTATACAAGTCTCTGAAATAATTAGTCCCTATTCTCTGACTTAAGTTAATAATTCTATGTATATAATTATTACCTTAATACATATATATCTGTCATTGACTCAGCTCTGACTCCTGGAGATACTATATGTGCCACTGTAGAATTGTCTCCGAGGGTTTTCAGATGGTTCCGTTTCCAGCAGTGGATTGCCAGGGCTTTCTTCTGAGGCACCTCTGGATGGATTGATACTACTAAGCTTTCAGCTAACAAGCTTGGAAGGAGGAGTGGCATCCACTTCCATAATAGCTTGCCTCCGGAAACCCTATGAACCTGGAGAGAGGATGAAAGGCACCCAAGCATCGAGGACTCTTCTTCATAGGGACGCTATGAGTCACCTGTGACTCGATGGCACTTAACAACAACAACAAGCTTTCAGCTCATCGCTGAGTGCTCATCAATCTTTTGCATTTCTGAAAGACTCCTAACAGTACTGTCACCACCACCGCCACCACCACTAATAATAATAATAATAATAGTAATAATGGTAGTGTTTACAATTTACCTGACTGCCTCTAAGCACTTGACCTATACTTCATTCAGTTAATTGTCCCAATAATGTTGTCATATAGATGTTACTGCAATCTTCACTTGCTAGTGAAATCAGCAGAGACACAGAAAGTGTGAGGACTGACCAAAGTATCATAAACTACTAGGTGGCAGAGCTGAGGGCTGTCTTGTCACAGGGAAGTCCCCAAAACTCTACCTGAAGTCAACTTTACTCACTCCAAAAATCGCAGAGAGCCTGGCCCATCACAGGGTGACCACATCTCACGTACATGCTTCTGCGGAGGCCCAGAGCCCTTTTCCTTGGAAACAGGACTAGCAGACCTGGGAGACTCCTGCGAAGATGCTAATGAAGAGAGCAGCCCTCCCACTTGTCCTCTGGGAAGCACAAACTTACTCTAATTACCCTTACCTAATAGACCTGTTTTCCATCCTCATAATCATTAGTTTTGTTCTTTTTCTGAATCCTATCCAATTTTCCTACATTCTCCTATTATTTTTTTAGACACAGTTGATCACCATAAAAAAATTGGGGATGGGGTTTAACAATAAATACACTATCAATGAGACTAACAATTTGTGGACCAGGCTATCAGAAGATTTGATATCTGGTAGGTATTTAGCATAGGGAACTCTGGGGGCCTGGTGGCAAGAAGCTGTATTGCAATTCCAAAGGCACATGGTTCAAGTCCACCAGCTGCTCAGTGGAAAAGGATAAAGAATCTCCTCCCATGCAATTAACTGCCTCTGAAAACCTGCTGGAGGATCAGCTGTGAGTTGGTTCCAACTCAATGGCACATGACAACAACAACAACAACAACAACATATATTTGGCTTAGATTCCAAACTTTTATCCCAAATATTTGAAAAAAAAATGATGAGGAAGTGTTTCCACTAGGAGAACAGGGCTGCAAAAGATGGGACCATTATATTGAGATAGATATGTATAGTCCAAGATTGTTATTGGAGATTCCTTGAGACCTCCAGGTGGCCGGGGGTGGAGGGCAAGGAGGAAGAGGTGAGGTGTTCAAGGCATTTATGCCCCATCCAGGAGCTCCTCTTCTAAGTGACAAGCTGGGTTCTGGCAATAGGGTGGCACCCACATGATATGAGGTCCAGATATCTTTCTGGTGGTGGTGTCATAGAGAGATATCTCTCTGGTGGTGGTGTCATAGAGAGTTGCACTGTTAAAACAAAAACCTCACCTTTCTGGTGTTTCAAATATATAGCCTCTGAAACTCAATGATGAGTCAGCTATGAGTTAGGTCCTTACTTGCTGACAATGAATTTGAAGTTTGGGTCTTTTGGTGTGTGGGTTTTTTAAGTGCCTCCTACACCAGGTAGATTCTCTGGTGAGTTTTTGGATGTCGTAAATGGCGCAGGGATCCATCTGAGAGCTGGGCAATGAATCAGAAGAAGAATTGACTCCTTTGAGCTATGGAGTTGGAGAAGAATACTGAACATCCAGTGGACGACCAAAAGAACAGAGAAATATTTCTTGGAGAGGGTGCAGCTGGAGTGCTCTTTGGAGGCAAGAATAATGAGGATTTGCTTCATATGCTTTGGGCATGTTGCTAGGAGGGGTTATTCCTTAGAGAGGAACATGAAGGGTGGAGGGTCAGCGAAGGAGAAGAAGACCCTTATCCAGGTGGATTGACTGCTACTCTTGTGTGTCAGGAAGTTTGAGGATGACAAAGGATAGACCAGGGTTCAGATCTTTTGTTCATAGGGTCACTATGAATCATACTAGACTTGATAGCAAATGGCACAGGAAGAAATTGTCTGCCTTTCTCCTGAGAAACCAGTAGTCAGCTGACCACTTTTCTCCTGAGGAGCCATTGGTGGACCATTCAACTTCCTCCCTCAAAGCTTCTGGTGGATTCGAATCAGCAGCCACTCCCTACAGACTACAACCCCAGAGCTTCTTAGAGGCAAGGATGGTGAAACTGCATCTCACATGCTTTGGACATACTGTCAGAAGGTGCCAGTTTTTGATAAAGAAAGATATCATGCCAGGACACGTGGAAGGTCAGAGAAAGACCCTCAACCAGATGGACTGACATAGTGACTGTAAGAATGTGCTTGCTTATGTCAGAGGTCATGAGGATGGTTCAAGATAGGGCAAGGTTTTTTCATGGGGTGACTATGAGTCATGGTCAACTTGGCAGTGTATACCACCACCATCACGTTGGGATGATGCAGTGTCAAGGGCAAAGAAGTCCAAAAGTCTTGCTTCTACCTACAAATGGTACAACTTTAGATCCATTTTTTAAGCTCTCCTGGCTTGATTCTCCTTATCTGTAAAGAGAGATGACAATATTGCTTTCTGGGATATAAAATCCCAGTTGCCATCAAGTTGATTCTAACTCATGGAAACTCCAAGTGAGGTGGCTGAACTGCTGTGTTCCTCAGAGTTTTCAATGACTGATACCTCAACTTTCTCTTTGCAAGTGCTTTTGTGTGAATTTGAAGATTTGGTGGATTTGTTGTTGTTGTTTTTTAAATGTTAACAATATATTTTATTTAACTCAATGTATATGCTATCAGGGACCTCTTCAGAGTACTGAAGAGCAATGATGTCATTCTGGAGACTAAGGTGAGCCTGATTCAGGCTATAGTCATTTCAATTACTTGCTATGAGTCAGACAGCTGGACAATGACTATGGATGATAAAAGGAGAATTGATGCCTTTGAGTTGTGCTGGAGAAAAGTATTGAATATAACATGGACTGCTAGGAGAACAAACAGTTCATCCTAGAGAGGATGAAATCAGGCAGCTCCTTGGACACAAGGACTCTGAAGCTTCATTTGATATCCTTTGGACGTGTTCCCAGGAGGGATTAGTCCTTGGAGAGGGACATCATGCTTGGGAGGGTGGAGGGACAGTGCAAGAGAGGAAGATTCTCAATGAGATGGATTGATTCAGTGAGTGAGTAATGGGGGTAGGTGTGTCAGAGACAACCAGGTTGGCACAGGATAGAGCCTGGTTTAGGACTGTTGTAAACAGGTCGCTATGAGTCACAAGCAACTCAATGGTACATAACAACAACAGCAAACACCCAAAATAAATATATTCAACATGTAATCAACATAAAGGAGTTTTGAAGTGACAGCTAGGATTTAGTCTTTCATTTACTTTTCTAAAAATTATTTTTAAGATATTTATCTTTTCTAAATTTTATTTTTGGTTTAAAAAATTTCTCAGTCTCAAAAAGACAAATATTGCATAGTGTCACTGTTATAAAGCAGAACTGACATAGGAGTTGGGGGAAACTAAAAGGGGATAAATAATGTATGCAGCATTGAAATAGATGTAGTAGAGAACAGTTTAGGAGGAATATATGATTAAGTATTACTGTCGTGACAAGAGTCCCAAATGAAAGCTGCGTAGTGGGGTGGAAGGGGGGGGGGAGGATATAACAATGAAATAATTTTTTTTTTACTTTTCAAAGAGAAAAGCTAACGGGGGTGATTGGTAGGCAGGGAGGAAAGTGTGCAACAATGAATGAATGGAAATCCAAAGTCTCTATAAACTTTCATTAAAATAAAAAAAAATTCTTATTCATTCATTGTTGCACTTTCCCCCCTCCCTCCTCTTACTCCATCCCCTAGTACACTTTGCAATAAACTTCTTGTTCCAGATTGTTGTCATACACTTAATACCTAATCATCATCCCTTTTGGACTATTCTTCTCCTCGTCTGTTCCAACGAAGTGTTCATTATCTCTTCCTCTTTTCCCCTTGACTCCCATAACGTACTATTTAGTAACAACAGCATTATGCAGTAATTGTCCTTTTGCAACTGAGATATTTCACTCAACATAATGACTGAAACAAATGTTTGAGATGTTTATTGCTGCTTTATTCACAATAACAAAGAAATGGAAGCAACCCGAGTACCCATCAACAAATGAATGAATAGAAAAACTATAATATGTTCACATAATAGAATATTGTCCAGCATTGAAAAGGATGTACTTGTAAGACATTACACAACATGTATGAGTCTAGGTAAATTTGACACACACCCCCCAACCTTTTTAATTAGAAGTTAAGCACATAACTAAATATGCTACCCAGGAACTTCATTTTAATGGTTGTTGTTAGGTGCTGTTGAGTTGACCCTGTGAACAGCCAAATTGAACCCTGCCCTATCCTGTGCCATCCTCATCATCTCTGACACACTTGAGTCCATTGCTGGAGTCACTGTGTCAATCCATCTCATTGGGGCTCTTCCTCTCCTTCACTGACCATTTTTCCAAGCATGATATCTCTGTCCAAGGAATAGCCTTGCCTAGCTACATGTCCAAAGTATGAAAGACTAAGTGTCACCATCTTTGCCTTCAAGGAGCACTCTGGCTGCACTTTTTTCCAAAACACAAGATTCAAGGTGACGGACTGTTGTCCTTGCCTAGAGGCAAAAAAGGGAGCTCCTCTAGTGGTAAGGAGTTGCACTGCCAACCCAAAAGCATGTGATTTGAATCTTACAGCTACACCATGGAAGAAAGATGGGCAGTCTTTCCCGTGCTATTTACTGCCTCTGAAAACCCACTGGAGGGTCAGCTTTGCATCAGTTCTGACTTGAAGGCACATAACAAAGTAGGGATAGAATAAGAAGGAAAGTAAGCACTCCACACAGCATTCATGATATTGCTGGAAGTGTCACACTCTGTGTTGATGCATGCCACCAGGAGACCAGAATGTGAGTTGTCACTCACCAGCAGGAAGAGTGAGAGGGAACCTGCACGTACAGAATTTCTCAGGAGCAACTGTTTATACCCAACACAGTTGGAGAAGGATCACCAACTCCCAGGAGAGGAAAGGAGATGTCACCATAGAAACTAGAGGATGCTGAAAGTATAGTTGACTGAATTGGTATTTTGCCTGGGGCAGGGGAAGGGTTGTGGGTTGGGCGAAAGTCCTATGGCCATTTAGGGGACACAAAAAAAATCCTCCAGGTCAGTCTACCTCCTTGGTGCCCTTGTGGGAAAAGAGTTGTTCTGCCAACCCAACATCATGTGGTTCAAATTTGCCAGCTGACCCATGGAAGAAAGATGGGCAATCTCCTCCCACGGAATTTACAACTTCTGAGAACCTCTGGAGGGTCAACAATGAGACAGTTGACTTAAAAAAACACATTATAACAACAAGGCTCAGGCATTGGCTGTAGAGTTCAAACCTGCCAGGGAGGAGCTGTAGCCAAAAATATACTTCCAGTCCCCTTTTTTCAATAGTCCCTCAGTAAATCTCAAGTGTTGAAGTCTTTTGATTGATTCAATCACTTCTATTTTTTTCTATACTGTGGTCTAAATATAGATACATGTAAGATACATACATATTGTGGCCTATATGTTATTATTATCACGTTCAGTCTAGTCAACTACAACTTCTAGTTTTATAGTGATCCTATGAACAATGGCTCTGATGCTTGCCCTATCCAAAGCCAACCTGATCATTTCCAACACACCTGAGCCCACTATTACAGTCACTGTGTCACTCTGTCTTATTAAGGGTCTTCCTCTCTTGCACTGACCTTCCACCTTTCCAAGCAGATGAGTTTCTGGTTGGAAACTCCATCTCACATGACTTGAGCATGTTGTCAGGAAGGCCAGTCTCTGGAGGCATCCTGCACACATATAAGCTTTGTATATTATTGATGTTAGCTGCTGTCCAGTTGACCTCCTAGAATTTTCATGCACAACTTAAAGAAACAATGCCAATCCTGCACCATCACCAAGGTGGTAATTATAGAGTTTTCACTGGCTGGTTTTCAAAAGTGGATTGCCAGGCCTTTCTTCCTAGTTGATTCTACTTGAAATCTTCCTAGGTGAAGCCTGTTCAGAATCATGGCAACAAGCAAGGTTCCACTTAGAGGCAGGTGGAAGATACTGGTGAGTTTCCCTGACCAGAAATTGAACCCAGGCCTCTTATATAAGATGTGAAACTTCTACCACTCAACAAACAGTGCCTAGCAAGTTTTTTACTCTTTTTTTTTATTAGGTCCCACTGCATTGACTACTACTCATAGCAATCCTATGAACAACAGATCGAAACCTTGCCCTGTCTTGCATTATTCTCACGATCTCTGCCATGCTCAGACCTATTGTTACAATGACTGTGCTGGTCCATGTCCCTGACTATCTTTCTCCCTTTCATTGACCCTCTACCTTTCCCAGCTTGATGTCCTTCTCCAAGGACTGTCCTGACAACATGCTCAAAGAATATGAGACGAAGTTTCGCCTCCCTCGTCTCTAATGTGTATGTACCCTGGCTGTACTTCCTCCAAGACTGATTTGTCTGTGTTTTGGAAAGTCCATGGGATATTCAAGATTCTTTGCCAGCACCAAAATTTAAAGACATCAATTCTTCTTCAATTTTCATTCTTCATTGTCCAACTCTCACATGTAGATGAAGCACTTGAAAAACATCATGGCTGGTGAGCTCTGGTGGCCTAGTGGCAAGAAGGTGCACTGCAATCCCAGAGGTGAGTGGTTCAAATCCACCAGATGCTTTGCTAGAGAAGGAAGAACAATCTCCTCCTGTACCAGTCAAATCTGATTTGATGGTACACATACATCATCATCATCATCATCATCATTCTTTTAAAAAACACATCATGGCTTAGATTAGGTGCATCTTAGTCTTCAAACAGACACTCCTTGTTCTTTACCACTTTAAAGAGGTCTTTAACAGCAGATTTGCCCAATTGTCACACATATTTTTCTTTTCAAAAGCAAAGATGGTGAAAATTCCTCTCACATTTCTCAGAAGCAGCACTGGTAAAACCTCATCTTATGTACTTTGGGCATGTCGTTAAGAAGGGCCTGTCTTTGGAGAAGGACATTGTGCCTGGGAAAGCAGAAAGAAGAAAGAGCAAGATGTTCAGTGAGACTGGTTGATGCAGAAGCTGCAACAGCAGACCAAGCACAACAGAGACAGTGAGGCCGGCACAGGACCGACGGGTTTTATTCTGTTGTTCGTGTAGACACTAAGATTCAGAACCTACTTGGCAGCACATAAAACAGTTAAGTGAAAGGTTTCCAGTTCGAACTTTCTGAGAGACACTTTGGAGTCCTCAAAAAGCCACTGCCTTGAAAACTATATGGAGAAGTTCTACTCTACAAGCAGAAGGTTGTCATGAGTTGGAATGGACTCAATGGCCACTAGAAACTAAGACTTATATAGGCATGGAGGGAGGCAAGCACAAACGGATGTCACATGGAGATCACCAAAGACTGGGTCTTAGAGAAGCTAAGACAGAGAAGAGCCCTCCCTCAGAGCCAGTGCTTGGAGTTCAGACTTCCAGCCACCTGAACTAGGAGAAGATAAATTTGTTTCCGAAATCTTCCGTACTCTGTCACAGCAGCTCTTGGAGACTCAGACGTTCCTCAGAGCCCACTGAGGCTGGTGCACTGCGTGATTTACCAGGTCTGATCACTCTAATTTCTCACTATGGTGTCTTTTATTATTCCCATTTTTCAGGGTTGGGTAGGTGTAAGAGAAGCTGACCAGAGGAAGTGAATCACTTCCTGTGGCCATCTCTCTGCCCACAGATCTTCTATATTTAACAATCTTCACAGAATTCGTAAATTCAACTCTGGATGTGTAACTTTGTGTGCTCAACAAGTTTCCAACATACTGACACTGGGTGGAGGCAGAAATGTAAAGAATTGAGTAGGTAAACGGGGAATTATTGGGGGGAGAAAAACACCAAACCTCTAGATTAATACAATCTTTTTCTTTCTTTCATTTTCTATTGAGAATGAGGGGAAGAGAAAGTATTTCATTTTTGGTAAAAGCTTACAATGCAAATTCGTTTCACACTCAACAGTTTCTACACATTATTTTGTTTTGCTGTGTTTGTTGCAATTCCCTCAGTGTAACAACACTCATCCCACTTCCTCCTGGGGTTTCCTGTTTCCATTAATCCTTCTGGCCTGTGCTTAACTTTGGGTTTGGGTAAATGCTGCCCTTTGTTCTCATATGGTTGGTTGTTCTGAGTGACACAAGTTTTACTGCTGTCTTTATAGGCCTGTCTCTAGATTGATTGAAATACGTGCTCCTAGAATAGGTTCAGTTCCAAATCAGAAGGGTGTCTAAAAGTCTCAGGGACTCCACCAGTTTCTATCATATCAGAAACTCCTTTTTGAACACTTGTCCCGAGAACAAGAGTAATCTCTAGAAGCACTTCCGATGGTAAATTTTCATTCCTTATGGAAGAAGCTAATGTTTGAAGAAAAACAGTCACACAATTTTCATAAAGCCTGTAGTAAATTATTTCAAAGATTCCAGCAACCAGACAGTGTGACATTTGAAAAATCTTTCTGTCCTTTATCAGCACTATTTCTTTCCTTAAAAAATGATCTCGGGGAGGTCTGGTGGCCTAGTGGCAAGAAGCTGCACTGCAATCCCAGAGGAACACAGTTCGAATCCACCAGATGCTCTGCCAGAGAAGGAGGGGCAATCTCCTCCTGTACCAGTCAGATCCGATTTGACGATACACGCACACAAACTAATAAAAAAAGAAAAATAAATAAAATAAAATTTAAAAAAAGATCTCATTTGTATAAAATCTGTTAAGAGACCAGAAATGTGAAGTAACTTAATAAGAAATATTTACATCTTGAACACAATTTCATTCTCACGTTGAATGAAGTAAAATATCAAAGTGAGAGTCTGCAGTCTCCCTCGCATGGCTGTTTCACTGCAAGCCAGCCTTTCTTTGTCACTGTTATCAGCTGGTGGTGGCACTGAGACGGTTCCCAATCATGGTGGCCTTTTCACACCACAGAGCACAGTGCTTCCCAGTCCTGTGTTATCTCCATGCTGTCAGTGTATTTGAGTTTATTGCGGGGGCCTTTGTGTTAATCCATCTCATTAAGACTTTCCTTAACCCTCGCTGGCCCTCTACTTTGCCAAATAAGGTATCCTTTCTCAGTAAAGGATCCCTTCTGATGACACATCCATAGCAAACGTGTCCTCATCTCAGACAGTATTCTCTGATCCATGAGCTTCTCATCAGTTTTTGGAAGCAGGAGCAAGTCATCTTCCTAGTGTGAAAATTCTGCTGACACCTGACCACCACAGGACACCCTGCAGATATTTGAAATACCAACGGCATACCTTCCAGCATCGTAGCAGCATGGATGTCACCAAAGTAAGACAAGCTGACAGACTTATTTTCTTAGTTTTGAGAATCTAACATCTCCAGGGTGTCATCTTCTATCTGTATAGCCTACCAACAGCCAGGGAGGGGGAGATCTCAACACCATCTCTCAGAGAGATCTTGCCCCTGCCCTTGCCCCCTGTAATGACTTAGCTGTCCTTCTTGACAACACCTCAGATGCTCTGAATGCTAGTCTTTGTATGTGTTCCCAAACTGTGATGCATTCCCGGAGGATGATCTATTATTTAATATGTGCATGTTATAAAAATGATGCCATGGGTGCAAATCTTTCACAGGGAGGCTCTGTGATGATCTAGAGCAGAGTTTAGCAAACTTGTTTCTGTCAAGGATCAATTTTAAGTCTTTTACGCTTTGTGGGCTACTTGGTTTCTCTTGCGACCATGCAACTCTGCTACTACAGCATGATGGCCACAGGCAGCATGTAAATGAACAAGCAGGGTAGCCTTGTGCCAGTAAAGCTTTTTTACAGACTGATTTGAAATTTATGTAATTTTTACACGTCCCAAATTTTTCTACTTCTTTCCTTACAACCATTTTGAAAATTAAAAATTAATTTGTAGGTCAAGGGAAGCTATTTAAAATTGTAGTGGATTGATTTGGGCTGATAGGTCGTAGTTTGGCAACTCCTATCTCTTTTTGTTCCTAGTTAACCACAATGGTGTGTGCAAATGAGGAAGACCTTCCATAAGGTACATGAACACAGAGGCTGCAATAATGGGCTCAAAACAGCAGGGTTAGATATTGTCATGACAGGAGTCCAGAACAAAGGCTGCACAGTGGAGTGGACGTTGAGTCGACGTCATTGTATAACAATGAAAGAATTTTTCTTTTACTTTTCAAAGGGAAGAGTGAACTGGGGGGAGGGGTATGCAGGGAGAAAAGTACAACAATAATTGAATGGAAATCCAAAGTCTCTGTAAACTCTCATTAAAATGAAAAAATAATAAAAATATTAATATTAACAACAACCAAAAAAACCCAGTAGCAATGGTGCGGGTAGTGTAGGATTCCTGTTGTTGTGTGCAGTCAAGTTGGAACAGACCCATAGCTGACCCTCCAGAGGGTTTTCAGGGCAGTAAGTCACATGGGAGGAGATTGTCCATCCTTCTACAGAGCAGCTGACAGATTCAAACCATGTACACTTAGGGATTGCTGCACAACTTCTTACCACTAGGCTACCAGAGCTCGCTAATTTAGGACTAAGCAGAGTTTTAATCTCTTACACCTGGTGTCGCAACGAGTCACAACTGACTTGATGTCACGTTACAATAAACAGAAGAACGGGCCAATTAACCTTAGAAGAAACACAATCAATAAACTCCTTACGAGGAATGAAACTTTGAGCATGCCATCAAGAGGGCTTAATTGCTAAAGAAAGCCATCTTGCTTGGTGATGTCTAGGGTCAGTGAAAAAGGAGCAGACCCTCAATGAAATAGATCAACACAGCAGCTGCAAGTCTCCAACAGAACACCACTCTTTCAGAAGCCACAATTATTTGGTTTTGCTTTTGTTTTTCAGTTCAAACACTCTTTATGTAGCAACTTCCAGGGTATATTTTCTCCCTTAAATACAAGTATTTGAGAAATATACAGATCACACTCACACTAAAAGATCCTTCTTTATCCTTCTTAGTTTGTCACTGAAGTCCCTAAAGGATACTAGTAGTTAAAAACTTGTTTGCTAACTAAACGTTTGGAGTGAGGAGGAGTTAAGCCAGAGATACCTCAGAAAAAAGGCTGGGGGATCTAAACCTGAAACATTGAAACAGTTCTGCTCTGACATGAGTGACAATTGACTTGACTCCCTAGTTGATTCATAGTCTATGATTATCAGCTTTGTACAACACAACCCTAAAGTCTTGAGTCCCTGTTCACTGATTTCCACCAAAGGCATTCTTCTGTCTGATACATCTGAGGGATTACCCGTGAGTGGCCAGGTAGGGAGGCTCCACCACGTGAGTCCAAGAGGAGCTTTCTGAGTCTGGGTTCCCTTGATTAATGTCTCTTTTCAGTTGAGAATTTTTTCCCTTGTTCTGGCCCCAGTGGTAGTGAGAGTTGCCACCTCCAGTGGCAGACAGGGCCATTTGTTACCTTGAGGAGCAAAGACATCAACACCATGTGACTTCCTACTAAACCTTCTCCAGCCCCTTCCCTCTCCTCCCCCTCCTCCTCAGAGCAGGACTCCCTGGGATTTCACCAGCATTTAGATATTTCATATGTAAAACCATGTGACTTCTTTTCATTTCAAGAACATAGACATCCTTTCCATCACTGTAGCTTATCAGTAGAGTCCATCCATGCCCTTGACCTCTTGTCCAGAGAAGCTTCCTGATCTGGTCAGGGTGTTGGACTATTCAGTATGTGAACTTGAAATCTAGGTCCACAAGGGCTGGGTTAAATAGTATGGCTCTGATTTAAAGGACAAAACAAGAGAATTTTCATTTTCACAAATTAGATTGTGTCTCTGAGTCAAGAAGCCATGTGAGTACCCTGATCCTAAGCATGTTCTTAACTATGGGAAGGGTCTCATCCTGACACCACTGTCTCCTTGCCTCCAGCACCAGTGTAACTGGGAAAGAGAAAAAGTTAAGAATTAAGTTCCTTGTAGTTTATTGAGAAAGCAGACGGAAGCCTACACAACACAACTGATCAGCTGACCATTACAACTTCTCTTGCAAGACCATCCCAATAACACCCCCAAGTGTGGCCACAGCATTTCTTTCATTCATTCATTCATTCATTCACGTGTGCCTTCACTTATGTGATAAATGCTTTTAACCTTCTTATGCATCAGACATTATCCCAGTTCCTGGAAAATTCAGATGGTTAATATGCTTGACCTGTAACAAAAAAAGACAGACGGTTTGAAATCACCCAGAGGCACGTTAAAAGAAAGGTCTGTCTACCTGCTCCTGAAAAGTCACAGCCTTGTAAACACGAAGGAAAGCAGAAATGTAGGAGACAGAATTAACTTGATGGCAGCTCATCAGGTTCCGTGTCTGGGGGATGCCAAATAGGGAATGAGAGGTGAGCAAGAAGCTGCTTTAAAACATGGTGAGAGACCTAAAATGAGAATCAAACTGAGAGGGAGAACTGGGGGACAATAGGAGAAAAGGAAGCCAGAGAAAGCTTCTCAGGGCCTGAAACTGAGTGACAAGTAGCCAACATAGAAAAAGACCTGAAATATGAGTAAGCAGGGTGTCCTGGAAAAGAAGAACAAAGCTTTGGCATCTGGAGAGGAGGGGATAAGGCAAGATAGGGTCTGGCAGGAAGGGGCCCTGTTCCTTAGGACTGCAGTAATGGGAAGCCCTTGTTGGGCTGTCAGGCATTAGCAGAGTAGTGTTAGAATTCTCACCTTCCCAACAGTAGTTTACAAGCAAACAGAAAAGTAATCCCAAGCAAACAAAATAAAGGCACACTGCTCCTGTTTTAAAATCAGGAAAGGTGTGAGTTAGGGTTGTATCTCTTCATGATACCTGTTCAACAAGTATGCTGAGAACATAATCTGAGAAACTGAACTATATATAAAGAAGGATGTGGCATCAGGATTAGAGGGAGGGTCATCAACAACCTACAGTATACAGATGACAAAATCTTGCTTGCAGAAAGTGAAGAAGAAACATGAAGTTTGCCCTAGAATGTACAAAGAAGCCAAAACAAAGGGAAGAAATACTTAAATAAGAGAGATGAATAGGAGATTTTTTAAGGGCAATTTATCATTGAAGTCCCTAAAGGGTACAATAGTTAAAAACTTGTTTACTAACTAGAAGCTTGGAGGGAGGAGTCAACACAGGGGTACCTCAGAAGAAAGACCTGGTGATCTATATCTGAAACATTGAAACCCCTCATGGTGCACAGTTTTGATCTGCATTGTGCAGAAATATCATCATTAAATGTGCAAAGAATTGAAGTTAGACAACCATAAAGGTTGAACATACTCTGCATCTCTCAAGCTGGAAGAACAAATTCAAGCCTTCAGTTGCAATACTGAAGGTTACTATGAATAAAATCTTGAATGATGCAGCAAATCTTGTAGAAGATGGAAGGAATAGACAGAGTCTCTGTACCAAAAAGACTTGACCAACAAAGAACCACTTCAGGAAGTAGCCTATGATCAAAAAGAGAAGTTCAAGCTACACTGAAGGCACTGATAAAAAAATAAGGCCTCAGGAATCAATGGAACACAAATTGGCCTCTTTCAACAAAGATCTGCAAGGTGATGTTTACAAGATCACTGGTACTGTTTTTTCAGCCACAATACTTCAGTTTTCTTTCATTTAACAATTCTAGATCTCAACAAAAGTCTCTTGATCTCCCTAAGTATTGCCTTGTTCAAGGGCAAAATTGAAATAATGGTTCATAATTCTCACAGAGGTATCATTCAAATCAAAAGAAGTCAAGTACCCCAAAGTGCCTTATAAACTATAATTCCATATATATAGGTATTAAGTACACTGGTAAAAGAACTTCTTAAACGAAAACATCTGTGTTGAGTTTCTACAGGGAGAAATCTATGTGGCATAAATAAGGGCTTCAGAAAAGTACCTCCTCACTCCATGTAGGCAGTCGTCCTGGGGACAGGATACCCCGCTGGTACTCAAGGATGGAAAATTTGTGAACCCAAACACAGTTAAGCCCAAAATATATGCTTCAGTTACTTAATTAAGTGGTCTATCAGTTTCCTGTTGCTGCTATAGCAAATCACCACAAACCAATGACGTGAAACAGTGGAACTGTCTTCTTTTCTTTTATTGAGAGTTTAGTGAAAGTTTATAGAAAACTTGGATTTCCATTCATTCAATGTTGCACATTTTCCTCCCTGCACACCCCAACCCCGGTCATTTTTCCCTTAGGAAAAAAAATTCTTTCATTGTTATACAAACACACACACACACACCTGCTCCCGTTGTCCACTGTACTATGTAGCTCTTATTCCGGACTCTTGTCATGCAAACAATACCTAATCATACATTCCTTTTAAGCAGTTTCCCCCTCATCTGTTTCAATGCAGAGTTCATTATTTTCAGTCTTTTCTTAATTTCCCCAAACCCTGATCTCAGTCTTTCATTCATAACAGTGGCATTATACAGTATTTGTCCTTTTGTGACTGAGATATTTCACTCAGCAAAATGTCCTCCAGGGTCACCCAATTTGTATAATATTTCATTGAGTTCCTTGTTTTTCAGTGCTGCATAGTATTCCATTGTGTGAATATACCACAGATTCTCTACCTATTCATTTGTTGATAGGCACTAGGGTTGTTCCCATCTCTTTGCTATTGTGAACAATGCAGCAATAAACATGGGTATGCATATATCTGCTTGGGTGGCAGTTCTGGTTACTTTAGGGTCAGAAATGTACTTTTTCACGGTTTTAGAGGCTAGAAGGCAAAAAACAAGGTCTCAGTAGGACAGTGACCTGGAGGTTCTAGGGAAGACATTGTTTCAGGCCTCCTTCCTAACCTCTGGGGTGATCTTCAGCATTCTCGGCTTATATTCACTTCATTCCAGGTTCTGCTTATGTTGTCATGTGATCTTCTCTACATGCTTCTCTCTTCTTGTAAAGGCACCTATTGTTGTCTTTCAAGTCCACCTTACACCCACAATTATCTCATCTCCAGCTTCTCAACTTCTTGTATTTGTAATGATCCCATTTCTAATAAGGTCACATTTATGGGATGGAGATGTTAAGATTTGTCTTATCTTTGTGGTGACTACCAGTAGCCTCTTGAGTAAGGAGTTATCCTGCCAACTCAAGAAGCAGGCAGTTCAAGTCTGTCAGGAGCTCTGTGGGAGAAAGGTGAGCAATCTCCTCCTGTGCAACTTACAGCCTCTGAAAAACCACTCGAGGCTCAGCTAAGAGTTGAATCTGACTTGATGGCACATAACAATTCATCCTAAACTACATAGCCCCCAGAGCACTCTAAGGAGCTTGGCCACCAGAAACTGAAGCATCTTCTGGTTTTGGCGTGAGGAAATGGGAAAGCAAATTTGGAATCCTTAGGGCCAGCTAAATTTTGCAATATTTTAAAAAAATAAATAAATTGAGCAAGTAAGAGGCTGAAGGGAGGTTTTGGAACTGGAAAGAAAGGAACCATTATGTGAAAGAATACAAGGATGAAGGGCAGGGGAGAATTTACTGGAGAAAGCCGAGGTGGGTACTGAGACAATAGCAGGACACACAACAGGGGAATTTATGAGGTGGGACACCCTGGGTGTGTGATGTGAATTCTGCTGATCTTTCCTGTCAAACATCCTGTAAATCAACTTGGCTCACCAAAACTTTTGGAATTGGAGGATAATGTCTGTACTGTGCAAAGAGGCCTCAAGTAAACAGTCCTTGGGGGACCCATGTGTAGATGAACAATTTGAGTCACTCAAAAACAGTGTGTCAGCGCCATTTTGGAGGCCCAGTCTCACCCAGATGGTCCTACAGAGAGTCCTCCTTGCCAGCTATCAGAGTGATTGACTTGGCAATTACCCTTTTAGAATCAAGGCCAGAGACCAACTCTATGGTTAAGAGCCTGGAGGGCCTCCGGTCATCTGGTCAACCCTAAGCAGGAGTAGCAGATTGTAAAGTGCTCTAAAGGAGGGAAGTAGGAATTAGAGCCTGAAAGACCTGGGGAGACCCAGCACCAAAGTACCTTCAGGAAGTTACAATACTGTACAGGACCCACTACATGCTCTGTATCTGCCCAGATCCCTAGACCTGTGGTGGGACAGTGGGTTAAGCACTGGTTAATAAAATTTTGGTTAATACATTTTAATTTGTTAATAAAATTTTGATTAATCAATTTTAATAAAATTAACCAAAATTTTATTGGCTTGAACCCACCAGCTACTCCAAGGAAAAAGATGTAGCCGCTTCCAGGAAGATTACATCCTGGGAACCTCATAGGAAAGGTCTTCTCTGCCCTGTTGGGCCACCATGAGTCACACTCAGCCCATTGACAGAGCTTTACTTTGTTGGGTTTTTAGAGGCTAATGCTGCAAGGAAGTGAAGAAGCCTGCACACAGATACAATTTGTGTTAGTGACACTGAAAAGCGACCTCTTTCTGTATGTTGTTGTTGTGTGCTGTCAAGTCAGAACTCATCCAGAGCTAACCCACTAGAAAGTTTTCAGAGGCAATAAATAACATGGGAAAATATTGTCCATCCTTCTCCCATAGAGGAGGGGTGGATTCAAACTGCATGCTTTTGGGATTGCAATGCAGCTTCTTACCACTGGGCTACCAGAGGGACGACTCTCCCTCCGACTGGCCTACTCTGAGACTTACAGGATACTGGTTCTACCAAAAGCAGGAGTATCAAGCTGTAGGCCTCTGACCACTACAGCATAACTCAGTCACAAGCCAG
Organism: Elephantulus edwardii; assembly: GCF_000299155.1. Taxonomy (NCBI): domain Eukaryota; kingdom Metazoa; phylum Chordata; class Mammalia; order Macroscelidea; family Macroscelididae; genus Elephantulus; species Elephantulus edwardii. The sequence goes on along the minus strand of NW_006399801.1, from coordinate 4,667,290 downwards.
GTTATTTCTCTGGGTGGTGGGATAGCCATTATGATCTTTTTTTATCTAGAAAGTTTATTTAAAAACCATTTTTTTATTCCGTGCTATTTATATGAAAATTAGAGGATTTTCTATGTATTTCTCTAAGGTAAATTACGTAGCAAAAAGTAAGCCCTCAGGAATTGATGGAATACCAATCAACCTATTTGAACAAACAGCTATCTAACCAACTGACTCATTGTTGTTGTTGTTAGATGTGTCATGTAGTACAATCATAGTGGCCCTATGAAAAATAGATCTGAATTCTGTCCTATTCTGCGCCATCCTTATCATCCTTGACACATTTTAGTCCATTGTCATAGACATCTTGTTAAGGGTCTTTGTGTCCTTCATTGATCCTCTCTTTCCAAGCATGATGTTCCTTTCAAGGAATAGCCTCTGCCAACCAACCATATGTCCAAAATATGCCACCATCTTTGCCTCCGAGGTACATTCTGGTTGCATTTTCTCCAAGATGTACTGTGTGTTTGTCTCTTCTTTTAGCAGTTCATGGGATATTCTATTCTTCTCCAACATCACAACTCAAAAGCATTGATTCTTCTCCTGTTATCTTTATTGATTGTCTGCTCTCAGATGCATAGCAGGTGGTTGGAAAGACTGAGGTTAGAATCAGGCACTCCTTGGTCTTTAAACTGACATCATTGATTGTCAGCATTTTGGAGAGATCCCTGACAGCAGACTTACTCAATGATTTATGTCTCCCAATCTGCTGGCTACTGGGACCAAGACTGTTGCCTGTAGATCCAACCGAAGTAATATTGACAATTTCAGTCTTGTCTCTAGCCATCCTGATGTTACCTGTTGGTCCAGTGGTGTGTTTTTTTCTTTTTTCTTGTTATTTTCTTGATGGTGAGATGTAATCTGTATCGAAAGCTGCAATTCCTGATCCTCTTCAGCAAGTGCTTCAGGTCCTCATCACTTTTAGCAAGCAAGGTTGTATCATCCGCATAACTCAAGTTATGCTGGCAGATCCATATCTGCTCTGATTTCCCCCCCCCAAAAGGTGATCCAACAGAATGTGGAAGCTCTTGAATAATATTGTTAGTATTACATGCAAGTAAAATCTTGCTGAGGATTCTTTTTAAATGACTGGGACAAACAATCAATAGTGAACTAGAAATTAAAGCTGGATTCAGAAGAGGCTGAGGAACAAGGGACATCACTGCTGTTGTCAGATGGATTTTGGCTAAAGCAGAGATGATCAGAAAGATATTAATCTATATTTTATTGGTAATGCGAAATCATTTTACTGTGTGGACCAAAACATCTAACACTGAGAAGAATGGGAATCCCAGGACATTTGATTGTATCCATACAAAATCTCTTCTTAGACCCAGAAGCTGTTGTCCAAACAGAATGGGGGGAAACTACATGGTTTAAAATCAGAAACGATATGTTTCAGGGTTGTATCCTTTCCCCATATGTATGCAATTTGTATACTGAGGGAACCATTCAAGAAGCTGATTATATGAAAAGGAATGTGGCTTCATTCAGAATTAGATAAAAACTCATCAACAAACTGTGTTATGCAGACGAAACACCCTTGCCTGTACAAAGTGAAGAGTATTTAAAACGCTGCAGAAGATCAAAGATTACAGCCTTAAAATGGATTGCATCTCAATATAAAAAAAACAAAAATCTTTACCACTAGATATCATTATAGAGGGAGAAATTTTTTAAATTTTATTTTATTAATTTAAATGAACATTTACACAGATTTTGGATTTCCATTCATTCATTGTTGCACTTTTCTCCCTGCCCAGCCCTCCCCCACAGTCTGCTGCTCTCTTTGAAAAGTAAAAGAAAAATTCTTTCATTGGTATACAATCCCCCCGTTGCCCCACTCCCACCCCACACACTCCTCTCACTGTCCCGAGTACACTCCACTATGCAACCTTAATTCTGGACTCTTGTGATAACCATAATACCCTATCATATATCGCTTTTAAATTGTTCTCTCCATCATCTGTTTCAATGCTGTTGTTGTTGTTATGTGCCATCGAGTCGCCTGCGACTCATAGCGACCCTATGTACAACAGCCCTAAACTCCGCTCTGTCCTGTGCCAATCGCACTGTCTCTGACACTCCCATCCCAATTATCCCAGTCACTGAATCAATCCACCTCATAGAGGGCCTTCCTCTCCTGCGCCGTCCCTCCACACTCCCAAGCATGATGTCCCTCTCTAAGGACCGGTCTCTCCTCACTACATGTCCAAAGTAAGTTAGACAGAGCCTCAGAATCCTTGCCTCCAAGGAGCCACCTGGTTTAACCCTCTCCAGGACAAATCTGTTTGTTTTCCTAGCAGTCCATGGTATTCTCAATACTCTTCTCCAGCACCACAGCTCAAAGGCATCAGTTCTCCTTCTATCCTCCTTCGTCATTGTCCAACTCTCTGATGCATAACAGGTGATTGCGAAGACCATGGCCTGTATCACATGCCCCTTAGTCTCCAGAGAGACACCACTGCTCTTCAGCACTTTGGAGAGGTCCCTAACAGCAGACTTTCCCATGGCAATGCGCCTTTTAATTTCCTGGCTGCTAGTGCCAAGACTGTTGACTATGGAGCCAAGCAAACTAAAGCTGTGTACAATCTCAATCTCTTCACCATCCATCCTGATGCTGCCGTTTGGTCCAGTGGTGAGAATCTTTGTCTTCTTGACATTGAGCCTCAATCCATATTGTAGGCTGCAGTCCTTGACCCTCTGCAGCAGGCGCTTCAGGTCCTCCTCAGTTTCAGCAAGCAGGGTTGTGTCATCTGCATAACGCAGATTGTTGATAAATCGTCCACCAATCCTGACCCCACATTTCTCCTCATAGAGCCCAGCCTCCCGGATAATCTGTTCTGCATATAGGTTTCAATGCAATATATATAATTTATCCAGTTTTTCTCAGTCTTACCCCAACCCTGATGTCAGACCCATTCTACAACAGTGGCACCATGCAGTATTTGTCCTTTTGTGACTGAGTTATTTCACTCAGCATAATGTCCTCCAGGGTCACCCACTTTGAATAATACTGCATGAGTTCCTTGTTTATCAATGCAGCATAGTATTCCATTGTGTGAATATACCACAGCTTCTCTATCCACTCATTTGTTGATGGGCACTTGGGTTGTTTCCAATTCCTTGCTATTGTGAACAAAGCCACGATAAACATGGGTGTGCATATATCTGCTTCGATGGCTGTTATGGTCTCTTTAGGGTATATCCCCAGTAGTGGAATTCTGGGTCAAATGCTATCTCTATTTGCAACTTTTTGAGAAAACGCCACACCATTTTCCACAGTGGTTGCACCATTTTACACTTCCACCATTAATAAATAAGTGTTCCAGTTTCTCCACAACCTCACCAGTATTTGCTGCTTGCTGTTCTGTTAAATTTTGCTATTCTGACTGGGGTGCGATGATATCTCACAGTTGTTTTTAGATGGAGAAATTTTGAAGTTGTCAGTGATTTCATTTTACTTGGGTCCAAAAATCAATACCTGCTGTAACAGCAGTCAAGAAATCAAAAGATGTGTTGTGTTGGGAAAAATCTGATGTCAAGAACCTCTCCAAATTGCTAAAGAGCAAGGATGTCATATTAGGGATTAAGGTGCCTCTGATCCAATTCCACAATATTTTAATTTACTTCTTATGTACCTGAAAGGTGGAAAATTAATAAAGAGGACAGAAAAATAATCATGGCCTTTGAATTATGGTGTTGAAGTATAGCACTGCATATTCCATGGACTGCCAAAAGAATAAACAAATCTGTCTCGAAAAAAATGAAGCCAGGGTACTTTTTAGAAGGCAAAGATGGAGAAACTTCATCTCACATATCTGGGCATGTCAGAAGGGGCCAGTCCTTGGAAAAGGACATCATGGTGGGATGGGTGGAGGGTCAAAGACAGAAAGGAAAACTCCCTACAAAGTGGACCGATAGAGTGATTGTAACAGTGAGGCTAAGGCACGTGAGAGATTGTGAGGAAGGTGCAGGATAGGGCGAGGCTCAGTCTGTTGTTACCAGTTGTGGTTAACTCAATGGCACCCAACAAAAATAAGAAAGAAATTCAGGAGCTTTTTATTTAAGCTCAATATATTTTGGTTTGGGTTGTTTGTTTGTTTCTTTGTTTGTTTTAAATTATCCTAGTTTACTTACAAAATTCAAATACATTGCTTTCCAGAACAGATTCTTCCAATTTCCTTCCCCCCTCATCAAATTATTTAGCAAGCGGAAGCTGTAAACAATCTCAAACTCTTCATCATCTATCATGATGCTGCCAGTCAGCTCAGTGGTGAAAATCTTTGTTTTCTTGATGTTGAGCTTCGATCCATATTGAAGACTACAGTCCTTGAACTTCTGCAGCAAGCACTTCAGGTCCTTCTCAGTTTCAGCGAGCAGGGTTGTGTCATCTTCATGACGCAGATTGTTGATGGGTCTTCCTCCAATCCTGATGCAGCATCCCTCTTCATAGAGTCCAGCCTTTAGGATGATCTGTTCTTCATATCGATTGGAAAAGTGTGGAGATGGAACATATCCCTGTTGTATATCCTTCCTGATTTTAAAATACACAGTGTTTCCTTACTCTGTTCTGATAACTTCCTCCTTGTCCAAGTATATAGGTTTCGCATAAGCATTGTCAGGTGTTCTGGGATTCTCATTCTTCTCAGAGTCAGCCACAGTTTTTGCAATCCAACAAAGTCAAATGTCTTTGCATAGTCAATGAAACACAGGCAGACATTCTTCTGGTACTCTCTGCTTTTAGTCAAGATCCATCTAACATTAGCTATAATATCCCTAGTACCATTGCTTCTTCTAAACCCAGCCTACACATGTGACACTTTTCTGTTGATATGTTGTCCCAGTCATTTTTTTAATAATTTTTAGCAGGATCTTGCTTGCATGTGATACTAATGACATTATTTGATAATTTCTGCACTCTGTCAAGTCACTTTTCTTTGGAATGGGAACAAATATCGATCTCTTCCAGTTAGTTGGCCATGGGATTGCCCTCCAGATTCCTTGGTTAAGTAGTTTAAACATGGATTCAAACATTTACAATCAGTTGGAGTAGTATAAGGATTTCTGTTTTTTTAAAAAAATTAGAAATAGTGTAATTCTGGGATATTATTTGTTGCACTTTATAGGTGAGGAAATGAGAGCTCAGAGAGATCTTCAGATTCTGTTCAATGTCACATAATTATCCATAGTTTTTTTTTATGGGTATGTATTTTTGTGTTTACAGAAATGAATAAAAAAACCCCAAAATGTCTTACAAAAACCTTAAGAATAAGTTAACATCATGAAAATTATGCAGTGTTTGGAAAAAAAATTCTTTTTATTTTACTTTTTAGGCCTTACGAAGATTAAAGAATCTTGTAAATTGGAAAAAAATTGTTTTTTTTTAAATAATCAGTCATGTTCTGGTGTCAGAGCTCTCTAGTGGTGCAGTGCATAACAAGTCAGATTGCTAACCAAAAGATGAGTGGTTCAGTACTACCAGCTGTTCCACGGGAGAAAGATAAGCAGTCTCCTCCGACCAAGATTTACAGTCTCCGAAATTAGATGGCGGGTTCCTATGAGTTGGAATCAACTCTACAGCAAGCAGTGGGCTTTTTGGTCACCGCTGTTAGTAAAAGTTAACCTACCTTTCTTTAAACTTTGCTGTAGAGACAAGTGTTTTTTGCTTTTAGGAAAAGTGACATTCTAAAACTTTTAGAAACATAGAAGTAGATTTTAGACAGTGTTTCTTGCTGCTGCCGCTGAGCTGTGTGCGGTTCCCAATATGTCACAAAGACTCAGCCAAAGTGGTGGATACAAGAAAGAGGGGCCTTTGAACAGAAGGCTAGGGGCGACTTTCAAATGTAAAAGTATCAAGACATTCATTCCCTGAATAACTGTAAGTGATTACAAAGAAATCATTGTTTCAGCCTTCTCTAATATCGTTTTAATACTAGGGCTCCACTTTTTCCCCTACAGATTTTTTTTTTTTTTTGCTCTGGAAAAAAAAATGCCGTAAGGAAGAAGAAACACTGGTGGGTAAAGTCATTACCAATTTGACATTTCTAAACTGGGATTGACAGTGGAACTTTGAAAATATTTATCTATCAGAAAATAGTTTCAGCCGTGGGCAATTTGGTGAAAAGGTTTAGTTGATGGAAAAACCATAACTCAGTGTGACTGGCTTTAATGTAAGATGTTCTTGAAGGCCACGGAGTAACCAGCGTTTCCAACAACCTGGAAAATTTAGACCAGCTTGGAAAAATAACAGGGGGCTGGGGGAGGTAGCCAAGGCACTGTACAGGAGCAGATAAATTTATGTGCATAAGGGACTCAGATTTTAATATTAAATTATATGTGAAAGCAACACTCGGACTAAGTGCTTAAGCAGATTTCTCTGCCGAGACCTTATTCTCTTTCTCCTCAAAAAGATCGGAATAATTTTCCAAAATAAAGTGTTCAGTTGTGTCCATAGGTAAGGTAATTCTTTTCTATTTGTGTTTCTGGAGGAAAGTACGTGTTCTATGGTTCATTCACATATTGGCATACATGAATGGCATAAGTAGTTAAACATTAGGTTGCTAACCAAAAGATCAGAGCTTCAAATCCACCAAGAGGCACTTCAGACATAAGGCCTGGTGATCTGCTTCTGAAAGATCATAGCCACAGAAATCTCTGTGGAGTTCAGTTCTGCTCTGACACATGTGGAACTGCCATGCTGGCTTTACATAGAGAAAGAGGATCAGGCTCTGTATATTTGTGTGGCTCCCAAGGCCAGGCCTTGACGTCTGTGCCATGCTGAGAACATCTACAGTTTGTCATAGATCCTAAGAGCATAAACAAACTGCCTCATAGCTGTCTGAATTCCTAATCAGAGGTGCTAATCCCACCCTCTGGGTTCCTCCTTCCTCAAGTCCTAACTGAGCTGTTTCCATATCTGCATACACCATGGGCTAGGCAGCTGCTCCAAATTCAAAGCTATTTCTTTTGTTTGTCTGCAAGTGCCCTTGGAAAACTCTTGTCAGTAGTTTCATGATTATGTTAATTGCCACTGTTTTTTTCTATTTGCTTTGTTCCTTGTTTTTCTGCTTTCAAACCAAAGGTAAATAAAGTAGCCATCCAAAGACAGAAACATAAGCTCAGGCCCTTACCTCAGTGATTTTTTTTAGGGGGGGGGTGTCTTCTATCCTTCAAACTGTGCACAAACTAAAAACCAACCCATTGTTGATGCAGTCCTGACTTGGGAAGACCTCCTCTGTTTAGAGTGGAAGCGACAGGGTTTTCTTGACCGTAATCTTAGTGAGCAGCTTGACAGACTTTCTCCCACAGCACAGCAGGGGAGAGTTGAACTGCCAACCTTTCAGTTGGTAGCTGAAAGCAAGCCATTTGCACCATGAGGAACATTCAACCATACAACAGTTTCATCACTTCTTAGTTTAAAATCCTCCTTCCTGCTGCCCTATGAATCATTTGCAAACCTTTAATGATTTATAAACTCCCACTCATCTTCCTGTCCTCACAGCTTCTCAAAGGCCCATCATTCTGCTATTCATAGCCACGCACATTCTCTTTTTCTGTACCACCTCCACATATACCCAGATCTTGGAACATTCCAGAACCAAGAAGCTATTATTACAACTCTTGTTCCACCTTTCTCAGTTGGTCAACTCCCACTCAGACAGGCAGGGTCTCTGCTTTCTATAACCAGCACGTCAACATTGGTGCCCCCATCATCTGCTGCCATAGCAGCAAACTTTAACAGCTTGGGGGTTTTGCTTCACACTCTACTGTAACTACCTATTTATGCAGCTGTTCTCTGTTATATTCCTTTAGGGAAAAGCCTATTTTGAATGCACTACTGTATCTTTCCAGCCTAGTACTGTGTCTGGAATACAACAAGTGTTCAGCAAGTATTAGGTGAATGTTGTTATTGTTGTTTGTTCTTAGGTGCCATTGAGTCAAGTAGGACACATAGCAACCCTAGGAACAACAGATCTGAAACCTGTTCTATATAGTGCTACACTCATCATGTTTTACATACTTGAGCAGTCACTGTGTCAATCCATCATCCTGAGAGTCTTCCTCTCTTTCACTGACCCTCCACCTTGCCAAGAGTGGCGTCCCTTTCCAAGGAATAGTCTCTCCTAAACAACTTGCCCAAAGTATATGAGACGAAGCCTTGTCATCTTTTTCTCTAAGGAGTTTTCTGGCTGCACCTTGTCAACATCTATCTGTTCTTTTGGCAATGAGATGAATGTGAGATGTTGACTATTCTTCTTCATCACCACAGTTCAAAGGTATCAATTCTTCTTCTGTCATCCTTATTCACTGTCCAGCTCTTAAATGGATAACAAATGCTTGAAAAGACCATGGCCTAAATCAGGTGTTCCTTGGTCTTCAAACTAACATCATTGCTCCTCAATAATTTGGAGAGGTCCCTGACTGCAGACTTTCTCAATGCAACATATCTCCTAATCAACTGTCTGCTATTTCCAAGGTTGTTGATTGTGGATCCACGTACGATGAAATCATTGACAAGTTCAGTCTTGTCTTCATCTATCGTGATGTTGTTCATCAGTCTAGTGGTGAGAATTTCTGTTTTCTTGGCATTGAGATATAATCCAGGACTAAAGTCCTTGATCTTCCACAGCAAACTTTCAAGTCTTCCTCACATTCAACAAGCAAGTGTATGTCATCTGCTTAAAGCAGATTATTAATGAATCTTCCACCAATCCTAATACCACAGTCTTCTTCATAGAGTTCAGCTTCTCAAATTACTTGCTTAGCCTACAGATTGAGTTGTTGTTGTTAGGTACTTTGGAGTTGAGAATGATTCATAGTAACCCTATGAACAGCTGACCTGAACCCTGCCCTATCCTGTGCCATCCTTCAGCAGGTCTTGAGTATCCCAGCAAGAGAATGAATAGGTATAGAGAAAGGATACAATCCTAATTCATAAATTGCCATGTTCTCTTTCTTTGTTCAGACAACAGCTTTGTGGTTTAGGTATAGGTTTCACAAGAGCATAAATAAATGTTCTGGGATTCCAATTCTTCTCAGTGGATGAATGCAATTACATGAACCAATGTTTAGGCTAAGCCATATGAAAATTGCTGGGCTTTGACCTACACAAATTCCACTTTCCTATTCTATCTTATAATGACTTTAAAATACCTTATGAATACTGTCCCCTAACACAAAAGAGATAAGAGTTGCTTCCCCAAAACATAGAGGTGTAGACTCCATGAAGAGAAGCTTCAGGTAACACTGCAAAGGACAAAGGTGGAAGAAGAGACGGTTGTTAAAAAGAAACTGAACTACGTGGTGACAATGTTCTCCTTGTCTCCCAAATACTCCCCCTTGGCCTTCTAAAGCATCTGGAAAATTCTTCTTCTGGATGAAGCATAATCACACCAAATATGAACTCTGTGTGCTCTAACAACCACGAGGAAACATGTCAAATAATGTCCTGTAGTTTCATAGAAAGCCAGAAAGTAAATTCACCTTATCAGAGAGTTCAGTTGATATTGAATGAATATAACAAATTCTCAGCATGTAATGGGTTTCTAAATGCAAAAGTTTGGGAATTTTATAGTAGGAAAATGATGAATGTAAGAAAAAGTAAGATCATATCATTTAGGTGGAAGTTGAGAACATGACTCTCCTGTCATGAGTAATTGAGAATTTGATGGTTAAAAAGGAAAATGGTCTGACAGTTTTCTCCTCCCCTGTCAAGAAAGGCAGCTATGAGAACAAACCATCACTCAAATCAAACCACTCTGACTGAGACCAAGGGGAAGTCTTCTCTATGAGGTGGGTTGAGGGTGTTTGAGTAGCAATTACTGTTAAGAGAGGTCTCAAGCTAAGGGGAGCCCTCTGAGGGGAGGCTGAGGTCTTGTGGGAGCTCTGGTGGCTTAGTGGTAAGGAGTTATTCTGACCACCAACTCAAAGGTTGTGTTATTGTTACTGTTATGTGCCATTAAGTCACTTGTGACTCATAGCAACCCTATGTACAACAGTCCTAAACCCTGCTCTACTCTGAGTCAACCTTATTGTCTCTGACACACCTACCCTCATTAACCCAGTCACTGAATCAATCCATCTCATCGAGGGTCTTCCTCTCTTATGCTGTCCTTTCACTCTTCCAAACATTGTCCCTCTCCAAGGACTGGTCCTTCTCTGCAGCATGTCCAAAGAATGTCAGACAAAGCCTAAGAATGCTTGCCTCCATGGAGCAGCCTAGTTTCACTCTCTCTAGAATGAACCTGTTCATTTTCTTAGCAGTCCATGGTATATTCAATCCTCATCTCCAGCACCACAGCTCAAAGGCATCAACTCTCATTTTATCATTCCTAGTCATTGTCCAGCTTTCTGATGCATAGCAAGCAATTGCAAAGACTATGGCTTGGATCATGTTCACATCGGTCTCCAAAATGACATCGTTTCTCTTCAGTACTCTGGAGAGGTCCCAGACAGCCAACTTTTGGCTAACTCACAGAAGAATGGAAATCTTAGAACACTTGATAGTACTTCTGCAAACCCTATAGGAGGCAGTCGTCAGAACAAAGTGGTAAAACTTGCATCGTTCAAAATTGGGAAGGGTGTATGCCAGAACTATGTCCTATTTCCACACATTTCAGTCTATCTGTGGAATAGATCATCTGGAAGGCTGGGCTCTATAAGGAGGAATGTGGCATCAGGATTGGAGGCAGTCTCATCAACAACCAGCGTTATGCAGATGATACAACCCTGCTTGCTGAAACTGATGGGGACCTGAAGGGCTTGCTACAGAATGTCAAGGATTGAAGCTCAACATGAAGAAAACAAAGATTCTCACCACTGGGCCTATTAGCAGTATCATGATAGATGGTGGAGAGAATGACATTGTTGACAGCTTTAGTTTGCTTTGCTCCTCAATCAATTCTTGGTACCAGCACCCAAAGGTACATGATTCTAATCCATCAGCTGTTCTGTGAGGGGGTTGGGAAGGTAGAAGAGATGCAAAAGGGGAAGAGGACAACAACTTCTCATGCTAGTTACTGCCTCTGAAAACCTACAGGAGAGTCAGATATGAGTTGGTTCTGACTAACACTTAAATACATCTACAATAACAGGTTAATAAAATGAACAATTTGAAAATGAAAACAGGAAACCAATACTTTAACTATAACTGCTATATAATGTGTTGTATAGGGAATTGTTTGTTATAGGTGCCTTCAAGGAATTTTCAACCCATTTGAACAGAGTAGGAATGTGCTATAGTGTTTTCTTGTTTATAATCTTTAGGGAAGCTGATGGCCAAATCTTTCTCTCACAAAGCTGCTAGGTGGACTCAAATATTTCACATTCTAGTTAAGAGCCTAGAACTTAACCATTGTGTCACTAGGATTCTTTAGTTGAGTGTAAAGAACTCATAAATTTTATGACTATTCAGGCTATATAGCTTGTGTTTTAGAAATATGCTTCTAAGAGTTATGTTCTTGTTGTTGTTGTTGTTAGGTAGTATCAAGTCAAGTACAACTCATAGCAACCCTATGAACAACAGATCTGAACCCTGTCCTAGCTGGTGCCATCATCTCTGACACACTTGAGCCCATTGCTGCAGTCACTCTGTCAGTCCATCTCATTGAAAGTCTTCCTCTCTTTCACTGACCCTCCACCTTTCCACATATAATGCCCATTCCTAAGGTATAGCCTCTCCTAACAAGATACTCAAAGAATGTGAGACGAAGCTTTGTCATCTTTGCCTCTGAGGAGCATTCTGGCTGCACCTTCCTCAGGACATTGTCTGTTTGTTCTTTAGCCAGTCCAGGGGAGTTTCAGTATTCTTCTGTATCACCACAACATCCGCAAAACTATGGATTGAGGCTCAATGTCAAGAAGACAAAGATTCTCACCACTGGACCAATCGGCAGCATCAGGATGGATGGTGAAGAGATTGAGATTG
>NW_006399801.1:4609459-4654076 GCF_000299155.1 Elephantulus edwardii | reverse complement strand
ATTAAAACTAATAAAATTTAATAATAATTTAAAAAAAAAGAGCCTCAAAAAAGGAGCTGTTTGTTTTTGTCCTGTAGCCTTGAGTTGGAACCGGCTCAGAGCTGACCATGCAGCAGGTTTTCAGAGGCTGAAAATTGCGCAGGAGGTGACTGCCTGTCTTGCTCCTGGGGAGCAGCTGGTGGGTTCAAACGACCTTTGGAGTGGCAGTTTAACTCCTTATCACTAAGCCACCAGAGCCAAAAAGGAGGAGTGGAATGGGGAAGCAGTCACCACAAGGATACTTTGTGCTTTGGAACTAAACTGGGGAGAAGTTAAACTGTGAAATCTAATTCTACCCTTTGTGTTAGGAGGACTGCTTGTATAGGGGAAAGATGAACAATGTCCTCCCATGCCATTTACAGCCTCAGAAACCTCTAACATGAGTTATGACTCAGAACTGACTCAACAATAATGAGTCTGAGTTGGCTTTGTTTTATTTTTAAGAAAGAACTAGGTGGTCTGCTATAAAGACACTATCATAACTTTTGTTACTATGTACAGGATTTATTCTGATATCTCATTCTTTTTAATGATCTTTAGGGTATTTTTTAACTTTTTAAATTGAAGTGAAGCTCAAATACAGGAAAATGAACAAAAAATGTTTGGTATAATGGAGTTTCAGAGGTAAACCATCAGAGTTAAGATGGTCAGCACCCAGATCTAAAAACAGAACCCAGCCACTAGCCGAGAAAGCCTCCTCAGATCCTTCTAGTCATTAACCCTTCTAAAGGTAATCACTATCCTAAGGATAGTTTGGATCAGGTGCATCGTAGTCTTCAAACTGACATCATTGCTCTTCAGTATTTTGTACAAGATCCTACCAGCAGACCTGGCTACTGGTGCCTAGTGTGTTGATTGTACATCTAAGTGAGATTAAATCATTGATGATTTCTATCTCTTCTCCATCTCTCATCATGCCTGCCATCTCTTATTGTCACACCTGTCATCTCTCATCATCATATCTGTATTGAAGGCTGTTGATCTGCTGCAGCAAGCATTTAAAATCCTACTCACTTTCGCCAAGCAAGGCTGCATAATTTGCATAATGCAGGTTGTTGATGAGCTTTCTTCTGATCCTGATGTTATATTTTTCTTCATATAGTCCTGCTCCCCAAATGATTTATTCTACATATAGATTGGATAGGCATAGAGAAAGCATACAGCCCTGATGCATACTTTTCCTGATTTTAAACCATACAGTGTTCCCTTGCTCTGTTAGTACAACAGCTTCTTGGTCTAGGTATAGGCTTTTCATGAATGAAATTAAGTGTTCTGGGATTGCAATAATCCTTTCAATCTTTTGCTATACAGCTGAGAGTTGGACATTCAATAAAGATGACAGAAGAAGAATCAATGACTTTGAGTTCTGGTGTTGGAGAAGAGTACTGAATATCCCATGAACTGCCAAAAGGACAAACAAATATGTCTTAGAAAAGGTGCAGCCAGGGTATTCCTTGAAGGCAAGGATAGTGAAACATCATCTTATATCCTTAGAGCATGTTATTAGGAGTGGTTAATCCTTGGAAAAAGATGTCATGCTTGGAAAGGTGGAGGGTCACTGAAGGAGAGGAAACACCTTAAAGAGATGGATTGACAAAGTGACTATAATTGTGGGCTCGAGTATGTTCAAGATGGTCCAGATGGCACAGGATAAAGCAGCGTTCAGATCCTTTATTCATAGGATCTCTACATGTTGTAGCACTTAACAATAACAACGATGTCGTTCACTGTTCTGCATATTTTAGAAATTAATATGAATAGAATTGGGAATCATATTGTATATGTTCTTTCATGTCTATCTTCTCTAGTTCACTAAAATCTTGCACACAAAACAAATGGTGCTACTGTTGTTTGATATTTATTCATTCTTGTTGCTGAATATGCCATGACCACTTTCTCCATTACAATGTAGATGACCATTTGGGTAGTTTCCAGTTTGGAACTACTATGAATAGTACTGATATCAGTATTTTGTATTTGTTTTTTGTGAACATACATATGTATTCCTTTTTTGTAGACCTAGGAACAGAATTGCTAAACTACAGACAGACCTTGTGTATTGTCAATTTTCATGAATCCCACCCACTAAGTGAACTTTCAAAGCATTGTATAAGTTTACATTCCCACTAGCAGTAAATCAATAGGATTTGGATTAATGAAAAGCTCTCAGTTTCCTCAGATAACAAATATATATTGAAGAATCCTTTATGCCAAGGCAACTTTGACTGAGAGTTGAAGATTCAAAAAAAGAGGTCGTTTCCTTAGTTATAGTAAAAATTAGCTATTTTCAAAAGAAAAGAGACTAGGAAAAATGTGTTCCAAGAAACATTAAGAATTTATTTCCAAGATGAATAAATAATATAAAACAAATATAGACTGATAAAAAAATCACACAAACAAACAGTTAAGAATTACCAAGATTATGCCAGATGGCAGTCAGAGAACCAGACAGTTCCAGGAAACTGTGGTCCTTATTTTGAACTCAGCTGACCAAAATTTTTATAAAATTGTACATGTCAAACTCACAGAACTATCCGACAACAATAGTTAGTTCATTTTGAAAAGAAAAGGTCACTGGGATGAAACAGGGAGAAAACACAAATTAAGATTTAAGACTCCTGGGGTATGTCTTAGAGAACTTCCAATGTTTCTCATTTATTCATCATTTTCTAGAATCATTCGTTTCACAGATGTTGATGGGAACTGAAAGCAAACATCAAAATCTCGCTGAAGACTTAGAAAGGTGAGATCTTTTCTAAACTGATAAAACAATAGAACCACAGTTGTAGAGACACACTTATGTCTATTAATTTCAATGAACATTTACAAAGATTTTGGATTTCCATTCATTGTTGCACTTTTCTCCCTGCCCACCCCATCCCCACCCCCCAGCTCACTCTTCTCCTTGGAAAGCAAAAGAAAAACTCCTTCACTGGTATACAATCCCCCTGCACCCCCTCACCTCCATCCCAAGTATACTCCGCTCTGCCACCCTCATTCTGAACTCTTATGATAATCATAATGCCCTAAAATATATTACTTTTAAACTGTTCTCTCCTTTATCGGCTCCAATGCAGTATACATAATTTATCCAGTTTTTCTCAGTCTTACCCCTACCCTGATGTCAGCCTCATTCTGCACAGTGACACCATACAGTATTTTTCCTTTTGTGATTGAGATATTTCACTTAGCATAATGTCGTCTAGAGTCACCCATTTTGAATAATTCTGCGTGAGTTCCTTGTTTCAATGCAGCATAGTATTCCATTGTGTGAATATACCATACCTTCTCTATCCATTTGTTTGTTGATGGGCACTTAGGTTGTTTCCAACTCCTTGCTACTGTGAACAAAGCTGCGATTAACATGGGTGTGCATATACCTGCTTGGGTGTCAGTTATGGTCTCTTTAGGGTATATTCCTAGTATTGGAATTGTTGGGTCAAATGGTATCTCTATATGCAACTTTTTGAGAAAGCGCCACACTGCTTTCCACAGTGGTTGCACCATTTTACACTCCCACCAACAGTGAATAAGGGTTCCAGTCTCTCCACATCCTCGCCAGCATTTGTTGCTTGCTGTTCTGTTAAATTTTGCTAGTCTTCCTGGGGTGAGATGATATCTCATAGTTGTCTTTATTTGCATCTCTCTTAGAGCTAGGGATTTTGAACATTTCTTCATGGCCTTGTTGGCCATCTGAATGTCTTCTTTGGTGAAGTGTTTGTTCATATCCTGTGCCCAATTTTTGATTGGATTATTTACCTTTATCTTGTTGTGGTGCTCAAGTATTTTATAAATTCTAGATATAAGTCCCTTATCTGACATATCATTACCAAACACTTTTTCCCAGTCTGTGGGAGAAGTTTTTGGATGTGCATAGGGATTTGATTCTTAGAAGGTCCCATTCATCTATTTTATCTTCTCCTGGTTGTAGATTTTTCCATATACTTGGAAGACTGTTTATGTTGTGGATTAGGACTACTAGAGTCCTTCCAAGCTTTTCTTTAATGAAGTTTATAGTCCTTGGTCTTAGTCCTAGGTCCATCATCCACCTTGAGTTGGTTTTTGTATATGGAGTGAGGCGTGGATCTGGCTTAAGTCTTCTGCAGATAGTTTTCCAATTCTGCCAACACCGCTTGTTAAAAAAGGCTATTGTTTCCCCACCAAACTGATTTCATCTCCTTGTCAAAAATCAGTTGACCATAAATAGATGGGCTGATTTCTGGGTTCTCAATTCTATTCCATTGGTCTATGTGTCTCTCATTGTACCAGATAGCATGGACTGTCTTAACTACCACAGCAGTGTAGTAGAATTTTAAATCAGGCAGTGAGATGCCTCCTACCTTTTTTCTATTTTTAAGGAATGCTTTGCTTATTCAGGGCTTCTTTCCATTCCAAATGAAACTGGAGATTGCCTTTTCCATCTCGTTGAAGAATGGGATTGGTATTTGTATTGGGATTGCCTTGACTGTGTAAATTGCCTTTGGTAGTATTGTCATCTTCACAATATTGAGTCTTCCTACTCATGAGCAAGGGATATTCTTCCACTTCTCCAGGAGAGATATACCTTTGAGATTCTTTCCTATGGATTTAAAATGTACAGTAGAGGCTTTAATGGGCATAAAATATTTCCGAAAGGAGATCCAAACCTGACCATATTTACTGTTTTAAATCTTTTACTGGTTTCTATTGTCTAAGCTATTTGACTGTAATAGAAAGCCTTTTCTGTGATCTAAAGTTCATGTCTCTGCCCTTTAAATCCATAACTACCTACCTGTAACCCTATCATCCCTGTTGCAAACTACATTATAGCATGTAAAGAGTCCAGTAGGAATGAGAGCAGTGACATCTGACCTTAACTAACTTCACAAGGCGAAACAGTGCCCACCCACAACATGAAACTGATTCCCATGAAGTCAGACATGTCCTCACACTCTAGCACCTACTTCTAGAAATTCTAGGGCCAATACCCTCCCAAAGCATCACAACTGAGGAAGATTTACTAACCACTTGTGATGTATAGATGACACAAACTCACTTGTTTGTGAGAAAGCAAAGATGACTTGAAGACTTTACTGATGATGATCAAAGACTAGAGCTTTCATTACAGGGCACACCTCAAGAGAAAGACAAAAAACAACCTTCACAACTGGACTAATTAGTAACAGCATAATAAATGGAGAAAAGATGGAAGTTATCAAATATTTCCTTCTACTTCACAATAATGTCTATGAAAACAGTGGTCAAGAAATAAAATGAAATCTCATTGAGAAAATCTACTTCAACTGACCTTTGAAAACTTAAATAGCAAAGATGTAACATTGAGGACTAAGGTGCACACAGACCAAACCATGATGTTCCTCAATCATTTCATGCATGGGAAAACTAGACAGTGACTAAGGAAAATCCAATAGTTAATGCCTTTGCATTACAGCTGGTGGAGAGTATTAAACATACCATAGATGGCCAGAAGAATGAACAAATGTCTTGAGAGAAGTACAGCAAGAATTCTTCTTAGAAGCAAGAATGATGATATATCAACTTGCCAATCTTGGACATATTATGAGGGACCAGTACCCAGAGAGGAGTAACATGCTGGGGGAAGTTGCTATCATTGAGTCCCGTTGAGTTGACTACAACTCACAGTGACCCTATGCCCGACAGATCTGAACCTTGCAACTCTACACAGTGCCGTCCTCACGATCTCAATCAGACAGGCCATTGTGACAGTTGCTGTGTCAAACCATCTTGTTGAGGACTATCCTCACTTTTGTTGAAAGATTGCATACAGATTGAGTAGTATGGAGAAAAGACACAACTTTCCTGACACCTGTCTCTTTATCCTAGCCATCTCTGACTGGGTACTCCGCTGGTCAAGTAGCAAAGACACAATCTCTTGGCAGACCAACTAACCTAGGCTCCTCTGAGGCCAGCAGAAGCTCTGTCCCAGGCCGAATACCCCACTCCTTGACACACCCTAAACACATGATGAAGCAGAAGGTCAGCAAAAAAAAAAAAAAAGAAAGCCCCCAAATGAGATAGACACAGTGGTTGCAGCAATGGATTAAAACGTGACAAGTATCATGAAGAGCACACAGAACTTAGCAGTGTCTCATTCTGTTGTACATAGAGTAGTCATAGTTAAGAACAGACTTGACGGCATTGTATAACAACAGTTAGTCCAGTATATTCATATGCTGTTGTGCCTCTTAGGCCTCCTTCAAGATGCTGTTTAAAAGTCATCTTTTATGTGAAGTCTTCCCAGCCTTCAATAGACCCACTCTGTTGCTTCTGGGATTCTATCTGATATTGCCCTGGTTATCTTATCCCTACAACTAGTCCAGGTCCTGTGCACAGGTGATGTTTAATAGATGTTGAGTAAGTGGATAAATGAAGAAGGTCTTCATGACCCAAACTGGACTTAGTCCCAATTTGGGACACTTTCTGACTTTCTTATGAGAAGATTAATCAAATGCAGTTTGGAATTTGCTCACACTAAACCAACATCAATGCCCAGGAAAGGATGCTTCTTTTTGTTCTCAGCTGCTTAAAAACAAACAAACCAACTACACACACACACACACACACCCCACATCTAAGCAAAAAAGCAAGTTTTAAAACATGATGTTGCCTGTCCAGAGATGAATTCAGAAGACCTTGAAACCACCAGATCAAGATGTTGTGGTAAGGAAGGTACTCCTCGAAAGTCTACTTCTCCATCACTGGGCCTCAGTGTATCAGAGATAATGAGAATTGCACAGGATAGGACAGGGTTAAGGTCTGTGGTTCATAGGGTTGCTATGAATCATACTCTCCTCAGTGACATCTAACCACAACAACCACCATCTGTTTCTGTCTTGAATAACCTATATATCACACACGTTTTTTTAAGGTTAGTGCAGAGACGTTATCCATTCTGTCAGTGCAGAATTGATATTATCCATTCACGTTCTCTTCTGGGCTCCCTTAGAAAGTTTGTTCCTTTGGCTGTACAGAATTCACTTAGCCTCAACTACATTTCCATGACCAGGTCAACAGGAAAGTAAACAAAATCTCTTCTGTCTGTAGAGAGTTGTGCTGCTAACTCCGAGGTTGCATGTGTTAGGTGGCTTCAAGGAAGGAATATTCATAGTCTCTTCATGTTGCAATTTACAGCTTTGAAAACTCGATGGAAAGTTGCTGATTCTGAGTCAACTTGATGATAACAAGTTTGAAGGAGTTTGTTTTGAGCGTTCGATGTGTGGGAAGTCATGTTTCGGGAGAGTGAGCTGATTGCATTTCTACACAGTCAATCATTTCCTTCCAGTTGGGGTTAACTCACAACTGACCCTCCAGCGGGTTTTCAGAGGCTGTAAATTGCATGAGAGGAGACTGCCCAGCTTTCTTCTCTGGAGCCATTGGTGGATTTGAACCACCTCTGAGGTGCCAACTTTGGGTTAGCAGCCATCTCCATAATATTAAGCCATGAAGTCCAGTGAGCAATTAAAATTAGACAAAGTATTTTAATGTTTTAAAGAGTCCAAAGAAAAGCACTAACAGAATTGCTGATCTCATTCTGTATGCTGTATATTTATATATGTTGTATATGCTGTTCCTCTTTTCAAATAAACTTTAAAACAGAATGGAATGTTTGTACATGGGTGTTCATTGGAGCAATATTCATAGATTCTCTTGTTGTTGTTGCTGTTCGGTGCAGTTCTTTCCAGCACCTCAACTCAGAGGCATCAATTCTTCTCTGTCATCCTTACTCATTATCCAGCTCTCAGAGCATAGTTAGGAATTGAGGAGATCTCGGCCTGGATCAGGTGCACTTGAGTCTCTAGACAGACATCATTGCTCTGTTGCACTCTGGGAAGTTTCTTGTCAGCAGATTTTCCCTATGCAACTCATCTTTTGATTTCCTGATTGCTGGTACCAAGGGTGCTGATTGTGGAGCCAAGCAAGATGAAATCATTAACAACCTCAATCTTTTCTCCCTTTATCATGATTGTACTGCTTATTGGCCCAGAGGTAAGGATCTTTGTTTTCTTGATGTTGAGATGCCATCTATATCGAAGGCTGCGGTCCTTGACCTTCTGCAGCAAATGCTTCAAGTCTTCCTAAGTTTCAGCTAGCAAGATTGTGTCATCTGCATAAGACAGGTTGTTGATGAGTCTTCTTCCAACCTGGATGCCACATTCTTCTTCCCGAAGTCCAGCCCCTTGATAAATTAAAAAGGCATGGAGGAAGGATACGCCCCTGAAACACTCCATTCTTGCTTTTGAACTATGTACTGTTTCTTTGCTTTGTGCTCATATGAAATCTATAAATTCTATTATGTTTCCACAAAACATGTGTTCATTTGGTTAGATCATGACCCTCAGTATTATGCAGTTATCCTAGTAGTGTGTTGAGATCCTGTGAGGAGTTTGGTGAAACCACAGAATACAAGAAGGAAGTTAACTTGTGTTTTATTGAGTATGTAAAAACATTTGACTGTGTGAATCATAACAAATTATGGCTAATATTCAGAAGAATAAGAATTCAATAGCACTTAATTGTGTTCATTCAAAACCAAAACTAAGAAGCAGTTGCCCAAACATATAAAGGAAACACTACAGGAAAGTGTGTGTCAGGATTGTATCCTTTCTCTGTAACTATTTAATCTGTATGCTGAGCAAATATTTAGAGAAACTTGGCTCTATGCAGGACGTGGCATCAGGTTTGGAGGAAGACCCATTAACAACCTACATAATGCATATGATACAACTTTGCATGCAGAAGTGAAGACTTGAAGCAATTACTGAAGAAAATAATAAACCTTCAATATGGTCTATATCTCTCAACCTAAATAAAAGAAAAATCCTCATCATATGGACCAATAGACAATAGACATCGTAATACATGAAGAAAAATCTAAAGTTGTCAATTACTTAATTTTACTAGAATCTATAGCTAATACCAATTATAGTTGTTTTTAGATGTGTCGAGTCAAACATGACTCATAGTACAAAAGATCTGAACTCTGTTCTGTTCTGTGCCAGCTTCACACTTCCTGACACACAGGCCATTGTGGTAGTCACCATGTCAATCCACCTGGTCGAGGGTCTTCCTGTCCTTCATCAACCCTTCACCCTTCCTTGTGTCACATCCTTCTCCTAGCAACACCCCAAAGTTGGCTGTCCTTGGGCTATTCAGTGCTCTTCTACAGCACTACAACTCAAAGGCGTCAATTCTTTTTCTATCACCCTTATTCATCATCTAGTCCTTAAGTGCATAGGAAGTGATCAGAAAGACTAGTCCTCAAACTGACATAATTTCTCCTCAATAATTTACAGAGATCCCTAACTGCAGATTTCCTCATGCAATGTTTCTCCTTATTTCCTGACTGCTGCTACCAATGATGTTAATTGTGGATCCAAGCAAGATGAAGTTGTTGGCAGCTTCAATTTCTTCTCCACACATTATGTTGTTATCTATTGGTCCAGTGGTAAGAATCTTTGTTTTCTTGACATTGAGATGCAATCCATACCAAAGGCTGCATTTATTGACCTGCTACAACAAGTGCTTCAAGTCCTCCTCACTTTCAGCAAGAAAGGTTGTGTCATCTGCATAATGCAGGCTATTGATAAGTCTCCCTCCAATCCAGATGCCACATTCCTCCTCACAGAGTCCAGCTTCTCAAATAATTTGGTCAGCATACAAATTAGATATGGATAGAAAGAAAACAACCCTGACACACTCCGTTAATTTTCTCATGCACATTTTTGAGGTGCTGGTATCAATTTGATCTCATAAGATAAATCTTTGAAAGAGCTCAATGCAGAACTCATAAGATGAATCTTAATAAGAGCTCAATGCTCCTGACAAGCAGACAGCTGTTCTTTGGTTCTAAGCAGACTTCTAGGGGAAGTTTTGCTTTGAGATTTAAGGTTTAAAGATAATCTCAAGGCAAGAGTTTCAGGCATCTATAGTCTTGATGGCTCCTGGATGTTTAGATTTCATTAAGAATTTGAAAGCCTGTTCTGGTGTTTCCCCTCATTTTTTGATAAAGATCTTTATGTAGATTAAAGGTAATAATTGCACATCCCATTAGCATAATCTCACTCTTATTGCCATCGAGTCAAAACCGACTCATAGCTGACCCTTCATTAGGTTTCCAAAGCTCTAAGACCACAGGAAAGACTCCATCTTTCTCTCAAGTGGATTTGAACCACTGAGAAGCTTTGGGTCAGCAGAACAACTTTTAAGGGACTTTGCCACCAGAGTTCCCATTCATGTAACAGAAATTTAAATTTTAAGTTAAAAGTTATAAAGGCATTTGATAAGTTAGTTGTTGTTTTTGTTGTTATGTACTGTCGGGTCACCTGTGACTCATAGCAACCCTATCACAGTAGCCCTAAAGCTTCTGCTATCATGTGCCAATCTTATTGTCTCTGACACACCTACCCCCATTACCCTAGTCACTGAAAAATATGGAATGCTAAAATGTTTAGAGACCCTTTAAGTGATTCTGTCAGTTGGAGTCCCTGATGTTTGATCACTAACCAAAAGGTTGAAGATTTTAATCCGTCCAGGATAGCTTGGAAGAAAGGTCTAGAAGTCTGCTTCCAAAATACTAGCCATCTCAACATGGCAGGGGGAGCTCACATAGGGGTTAGTCCGACCATGAGCTCAGTACGTGAGGCGGTGCATCTTAGGAGCTTTGTCCGCCTGGATGTGCTCAGTGACCAGAGAATCAACATCCAAACCCTTCAGTTCAGCATTACTCCCTGCAAACTGGGCATTGTTTTCATTGGACTGGTGCATACTATTCTACAAAGTGACATCTTTCAGATCCTTGGTGGCTTTCTGTTTATGCACACCCTTGATGTCCTGGGCAGTTTCCCGGCTGTTATTACATGGACCTGGAACTTTGAGCCTTACTGAAAAGGAGCACATTGTTCCTGAACCAGAAGAGGAGGGTGCCCAGAAGGAAAAGTTTTTCCAGAAGAAACTGGAGAAACATAAACTTACGGCTCAAGAAAAAATTATTCAACATAAAATAAAATTCAAATAACTTAAAATAACAACAATAAAATCACCCCAAAATACTACCCACTGAAGACCCTACGGAGCATACTACCTACATGAGGATTACCGTGAATCAGAGTCAACTTGACAGCAACTCATAAAAATTTATCAATTTAAGATATTAGTTCTTCTAGAGTTTCAATACTCAGAAATCTGCTTTCTCCAGTCAATGATTTTAAGTGTTTATTAACCTAGATATGCATTCATAAATGGAATATTAGTTTAAAATGGCAAAACAAAACTGTGTGTGTATTTTTTGTGTGCATAGCTGCCAATCACACGAAATAAAACACAAACCTCACACTGACACATCCAAAGCTCTAATTTCCCTGTTTCTGTGCATCACTCCCTTGGCTTCCTCTCGAAAGACACATTCTGTATTTACACATTGTGATGGCTCTAGTAAAGTGGCAGTAACATCTCATCTTGCATATTCTCAAGGGTGATAGCAAATCTCTTTCTGTTCCTATGGGCTTTCTTTTATGGTTTTAATGTCTTAATTTATACATGCTTGGAAGTAAATTCCACTTGCATTCTGCTTCACGTGCATATTTCAGTCTTCCAAAAGGACAAGTTCCTTTACAATAAGAATTGGTACTTAAAAGAGGAGAAGTGTATTCATTTAGACTAGTGAATTTTTTTCCTTATAAATCACTGGAATTGCTTCACAAGATTTAGGGGTTTTGTTGGTGGGCTGAACCCCGTAAGGCATAGTTGGAACACAGCTTTGCTTCCAGCCTTCCTCCCCAGCGGACGTCCTGAGCAGACTCTATTAACTTCACAGTCACTCTTCCGTGTTGAAATGTCTCAATTTTCAGAGATTATAATGTCCAGCCTAGTCTGCAAAACTTCTCACAAAGAGATCAATAAACCATATCATGCTTAATGGAGAAAAGATGAAAGTTGTCAAAGATTTCCTGTTACACAAGGGAGGCAGCAGTCAAGATAAAGGTAAATAATCCAATTGAAAAATGGGCACAGGATATGAACAGACACTTCACCAAAGAAGACATTCAGATGGCCAACAAGCACATGAAGAAATGTTCAAAGTCCCTAGCTCTAAGAGAGATGAAAATTAAAACAATTCTGAGATATCATCTCACCCCAGAAAGAATAGCAAAATTTAACAGAACAGCAAGCAACAAATGCTGGCGAGGATGTGGAGAAACTGGAACTCTTATTCACTGTTGGTGGGAATGTAAGATGGTGCAACCATTGTGGAATGCGGTGTGATGCTTTCTCAAAAAATTGCAAATAGAGATACTATTTGACCCAGCAATCCCATTACTGGGAATATACCCCAGAGAGACCATGTCTGCCATCCAAGCAGATATATGCACACCCATGTTTATCACAGCTTTGTTTACAATAGCAAAGAGTTGGAAGCAACCTAAGGGCCCATCAACAAATGAATGGATAGAGAAGCTGTGGTAAATCCACACAACAGAATACTACACTACATTGAAAAACAAGGAACTCATGCAATATTATTCAAAGTGGGTGACCCTGGAGGTCATTATGCTGAGTGAAATATCTCAGTCACAAAGGGACAAATACTGCATGGTGCCACTGTTATAGAATGGGTCTGACATCAGGGTTGGGGTATGACAGAAAAAACTGGATAAATAATGCATATTGTATTGAAAGAGATGAGGGAAAGAACAGATTAGAGGTGATATATGATTTAGTATTATGGTTAGCACAGGAATCCAGAACTAAGGTTGCATAGAGAAGTGTACTCAGGGTGGGGGGTGGGGGGAAAAGGATGTGGGAATTGTATACTAATGAAGGAATTTTTTTTTCTTTTTCTTTTTGGAGGGGGGGAGCGAGCTGGTGGGCAGGGAGAAAAGTGTGACGATGAATGAATGGAAATCCAAAACCTCTGTAAATGTTTATTAAAATTAATAATTAAACAACAAAAATAGAAACCAAGTGTTAAATTGTATTGCAAATCGGCTGGTACCCTTTGAAAGTGCTAAAGAGCTAGGATGTCACTTTGAAGACTTGGTGTATCTGACTCAAGCCTTGGTATTTTCAATCACATCATAGGCATTTGAAATCTGGATAAGAAATTAATAAGAAAGTCAGAAGAAGAACTGATATCTTTTGAGTTGTGTTGTTGGTGAAGAATGCTGAGTATAATGTGGACTGTCAAAAGAATGGACAAAAAAGTTTACATTATTAGAATAAGTACTATTCAGAATTTGGAAGTAGGAATGGCATCCACTTCCTAAACAAAATGTCTTCAGAAACTCTATGAACTTTGATAAATGTCGATAGTTGTAGAGTGGCTTCAGGCCTTTTGTTCATAGGGTCGCTATGAGTTGTGCTTGACTTGAAGACAATCAACAACAACAACAACTATCAGAATGCTCCTTAGAAGCAAGGATGTTGAGACTTTGTCTCACATACTTTGGGCATAGAGGAAGGCCTAGTTCCTGGAGAAAAACCTCTTGCTTGGTAAAGCAGAGATGAGTGAAAAAGAATTTTTACCTTCAAGGAAACAGACACAGTGATTGCAACAATGGGCTTAAGCTGAACCACTTCTTTTTTTTTTTTTTTAAGCTGAACCACTTCTAAGGATAGTGCAAGGCTGTTATCTTTTGTTGAATGCAGGAGTGCTGTGGATTGGAATTGACATGATAGTACCTGACAGCAACAAAACTAGCAATCTGCATCAAAACTTTTACATTGCAAACACAGTCCCTTCAACTCTTTAGGTCAGATTCTCTCTGCTTCTCTAAGAACCAGAGTAAGAAAAGGACTATGGGCTGGCCGGCTACCCATATCTAGTGGCTCGGGCATGCACAGTTTCAACTCTAGGGAGCACTATTCACACAGGCTGCAGCCTCTCTCTGAAGCCCATCTTGTTTCCCCTCTACTCACAGTGCACTTGTCTCTCTCCCAGGCCTGGTACAGTAAAGATGAAAGAAGAATTAGAGCTTTTCATGTCTCTGGTGCTGTTAGTAGTTCCTTCCTGTCAGTTTAACTCTGTTGTTGTGTCCAAATGCTAACTCAGTAGTATGCCACATTTGTGCATTTTTTTTAAATATCCCTCTACTTTTCATCCCACTATACAAACACACACTGGGCTGGGGATGAAGGGATCTCTGCCTTGCACCCTGTACCATTCCCTGAAACCAAACCTTTCAACTGGTTCAGTGGAGGTGTACACCCCTCTTACATATAGGGATATATAAAAGAGTTAATCAACATTAAAAGTGAACAATATCCTCACTGCTGTGTCCCATGACCCTAGCAAGGGGCCCTCTGGATGAATGGATGAAAGGAAGGAAGGAAGGAAGGAAGGAAGGAAGGAAGGAAGGAAGGAAGGAAGGAAGGAAGGGATGAATGGAGAATCTTTACAAGACATATTTCTGTACATCTTCATATGAAAAAAAGGTGGGTAGCAGGAGACACATTTTGATTCACTCACTCATTGTCCTTGTTATTGCTTAGTTGTTACGTGCTGTCAAGTAGGAACCAATTAACTTATAGCTGATCCTCCAGTGGGTTTTCAAGAGGCTATAAATCACATGGAAGATTTCCCATCATGCTCTGTTAAGAATGAAACCAATTAATCAAATGAAATGAAGTAAAGATGGCTAGAAAGAATGTTAGGGTGGATGCTAACAATATAATGAAAGCAGAAATTCATTTTAAAGGCAAAGAGCAGACGTTATCCAGTGAGACCAAACCCTATTCAATCAAAACCAGGGAACAGATAGCATCAGACCTAAGTGCCTCATAGTATATACATACATACATACATCCAGAGAGAGAGAGAGAGAATGAGAGAGACTGTCTCTAAAGCAACCTAATTTTTTTAGCACCCTCGACATCGTTGAGTGATATCAGGACCAGCAGACTACCGTAAAAACTGCATATCAAGTTTGGAACTTCCCACACCATCTCATTAGTCCAGGCTCAGGTCCTGAAGCAAATCCACATGAGGAAGTGAGCCAGCATCTATATTAGCCCACAACCTCAGTGGCATGGAGTCCCCTCCACTTCTTTTTTTTGGAGGGTGACCTGCTCCCTTCTGCATAAGTTATCTTTACTAATAACTTGCCTTGCTTTCCCCATTGTTCCTTTCTCCTCACTTTTCCTCACAGCAAGCTGGATGTCCCATTGAGTCTGTGTGCCCAGGCAGGGACTATCTCACACAAGAACAATAATGGCTCTTTTAAGGGCTGCTAAAATTGCTGTAGAGAGCTCTGGTGGCTTAATGGTAAGGAATTGTACTTCCAACCCAAAGGTACACAATTTGAATCCACCAACTGCTCCACAGGAGAAGAGTGAGTAATCTCCTGTGCCATTTACTGTCTCTGAAAATCCACTGGAGGGTCAGTTATAGATCTGTTCAGACTTGATGGTACTCCACAGCAACAAAAGTGCTGTATACTAGGCTACTTCTTCGCTCGCATGTTGTTCCCGATAGTCTCTCCCACCTGGATTCATTCTTTAGCCAGGTGAGGAAGACCAGAGCCAGGGTGTCAACCTCACAGTAATGCTCCCTCCAAGGCACATGTATATGAAGCAAAAATTTAAGAGTGCTCTCTCAATTGCAGGCTCATAGCACTTTGCCTCTTAGAGAATTGTTTCAGAAGAAAAATGCAGACATCTCTCTGTGTTGATTCTGAAACATTCACTCTTCACTCTGCCACTGAAAGGAATAAACAAACTACAATAGATGAGAGAGCTGGCATTTCTTTTCCCCAATACTGTTTCACTTTGCTCTGCTTTACCTGAAAAGGTTCACATTGCCTGAGCAACTATGCGTGACACTTAGCAGCTCTGAGAGATTAGTTGAGGCTGCTTAATTGATTCCATCTCCACTTTTTCAATCAAATCTAAAGATAAACATGCTTTTTAGCTTTCAGCCACCCATCACCCAGAATGCAAATTGACCTTATTTTAATTTGGGGAACACACCGCAGCCTATACATTTTCCTTGTATGACAGTAAGCGCTGATGTTTTCCTTCGACATCCCTTCTGTAGAAGCCAGTTGGACTGATTAATTGGAGAACTCCTACAGAACAGAATGGGGAGATGTCAGGAGGCTGTGTGGAGGTCACGCTGCTTCAATGGCGAGGTGGTGTTGCATGCAGGACACGTTTATCAAGCCCTGCTGCCTGCCAAACCCAGCAATTACACTCTGCAGTTTCCCCATTTTAAAAGTTCTTAAACATCTGCTACTTAAAGGATACTTAAAAAGCAATAAATTAAAAGCAGGGGAAGGAAGAACTCAAAGTGAGAAAGTGAGCCGAGAACTAAAAGGTCTATATAAATAGAGGAACCACAGGGCTTTTTTTCACTTTTGAAATAATCTCTTGACAACTTGAAAATAAGTGCTAACTCAGGAGTCCAGGCTGGAAAATAAATCTGAATGAGCTTAAAGAAAATCAAGCAGTGGTGTATAAAGAAGAAGGATATTCCTGTCCTCTTACTTGTAATTGGTTTACACAGACATTGTTGTGAGGAGTGGGCCCTGGAGTTAATTGGGACAAAAGATGCATCCAGAAACCCTCGCCCGGCTTCTCACCCACACTTTATCCACCCCTAATGGACAGGAAGTAGGTTAAGCGATTGGAAAACATCATATACAGAAAGTCTTTTCACTGGGCCCAAGTGATGGCTAAGGTTGAGTGTCAGAGTAGCTGTCTAAATTTTTCTGGTTTGGCAGTTACAATGTAGTTATTCTTTTGATGAGGTTTTCTGTAATGGGATTAGTCCCTTGACAGGATTTGCTACAAGAAGTTTTTTGGTTGAAGTAGAGTTTCATCCAGGATGTACAAGGAACATATAAGGAAGTCTGGCCAAAGCTAAATGACTTTTTGCTCCATCTGCATCCTGCACTGGGCTCGTCAACTCCTTGGTTTGTGAAGCCTGCCTTGCACACAGACCTTAGTTCCATCAGCCTCCACAGCTGTGTGATCCAGAAGAAGTCTTTCCTGAGATCTCACAGGAGGACCTAGGATTGGACTGTAAGGATTGAAAGGTCTGTACTTCCCATTTCTACCTCCAAATACATTTATGTAATGATATCATTTGGAAGCTATATGAAGATGACACAATCCTACTTGCTGAAACTGAGGACGACCTGAAGCACTTACTGCAAAAGGTCCAGGACTTTAGTCTTCAGTAAGGATGGAAACTTAACATCAAGAAGACAAAGATTCTCACCACTTGTCCAATCGGCAGCACCATGATAGATGGAGAAAAGATTGAGGTTGTTAGCAATTACAGCTTTCTTGGATTCACAATCATCACTCTTAACACCAGCAGTCAGGAAATCAAAAGACAAATTGCATTGGGAAAATCTGCTGGCATTGGGAAAAATCTGCTGGCATGGACCTCTTTGGAGTGCTGAAGAGCAACGATGTCAGTCTAGATAAAAAGGTGTACCTAATCCAGGCCATGGTCTTCTTAATTACTTGTTATGCTTCAAAGAGTTGGACAATGACTAAGGATGACAGAAGAATAGATGCCTTCAAGTTGTGGTGCTGGAGAAGAGTCTTCAACATACCATGGACTGCCAAGAAAACAAATCGATCTGTCTTGGAGCAGGTTAAACCAAGTCTCTCCTTGGAGGTTAGGTTTTTGAAGCTCTGCCTCACTTACTTTGGGCACGTGGCCAGGAGAGATCGGTCCTTGGAGAAGGGTGGACAGACAGCGCAGGAGAGGGAGACCCTGGATGAGATGGATTGATCCAGGAACTGGGGCAATGGGCATTGTGTGTCAGAATTAGTGAGACTGGCTCAAGACAGGACAGGCTTCACAGCTGCTGTACAGGCATCTCAGGTGACTCAACCAATAACATCCTATGACAGATTTGGAAGCAGGAGTGGCATCCACTTCCTAAACAACGTGCCTCCACAAACTCTATGAACGTTGATAAATGTTGATGGTTGTAGAGGGGCTTCAGGCCTTTTGTTTGTAGGGTCACTATGAGTCATGCTTGACTTGAAGGCAATCAACAACAACAACAACAACATGCAATGACTTCCCCATGATCTGATAAGCTAAAGAAAGAGTTGTAAAAGGATTCTAGGTGGAGTACAACAGCCCTTATTCCCATCTCAGGGCTAATTTGATGTTTCCCCCGGCATGTGGCCTATAATATCTTTTATTTCACAAAACGATAGAGGAGTTAACCAAGAATGGGGGGACCTCAGTATCACCAAGAGTGGAACTTGTCCTTTTAGACTCCGGTTTCTATACTGGGAAACTCACAGACACTGGAGAAGAGCAAGAATCATGACCTTCTTCAAGAAATATCAGGACTACAGTTGCTAAAGGAACCAAAGGCCTTGCTGGAACCCTGACTTTGGAATTCTATTTTCCTAAACTATTGTTGTTGGTAGGTGTTGTTGAGTCAAACACAACTCATAGCGACCCTATGAACAAAAGATCTGAACCTTGTTCTATCCTGCGCCATCCTCACACTCCTGACACACAAGAGCCCATTGCAGCAGTCACAGTGTCAATCTTCCTGCTTTTCCTCTCTTTCGCCGACTTTCTACGCTTCCCAGCATCATGTCCTTCTCCAAGAATAGCCCCTGCTAGCAATATGCCCAAAGTATGTGAGGCGAAGCCTCATGATTCCTGCCTCCAAAGAGCATTAGGGTGGCACCCACACCAAGACATAGCTTTGTTCACTTGGCCGACCATGGGATATTCAGTGCTCTTCTTCAACACCACAGCTCAAAGGCATTAATTCTTTATCTGTCATCTTTATTCATTGTCTAGCTCTCAGATGCTTAGCATGTAATCAGAAAGACTATTGGCCTGAATCAGATTCATCTTAGTCTTCCATCTGACATCATTGTTGTTATTGTTGTTGTGTGCCATTGAGTCACCTGAGACCCATAGCGACGCTACGTACAGCAGCTCTGGACCCTGCCCTCTCCTGAACCAGTCTCACTAATTCAGGGGCACCAATCCCCGTTGCCCCAGTCAGTGATACCGTTACGCCTCAATAATTTGGAAAAGTTCCTAACTACAGATTTTCTTAGTGCAATGTCTCCATATTTCCTGACTGCTGGTACTAAGGGTATTAATTGTGGATCTAAGTAAGATAAAGTTGCTGAAAATTTCAATCTCCTTTCCATCCATCATACACTGCCTATTGGTCCAGTGGTAAGAATCTTTGTTTTCTTGACATTGAGATACAATTCATACTGAAGGCTACATTCCTTGATCTTTTGTAACAAGGGCTTCAAAGCCTGAATTTTTATTTGTGAAGATCATTTACTTGGGGTATCTTGTTATAGCAGTAGTAGATAACTAAGACGTGTTAGGAAGAAATGTGTTACCTTTCTAACACATAATTCAGGTTTAAAGAAGCAATTAGAATCTTCCAGCTGCTCCTCCAGCTAGGAGAAAGACGGGCAATCTCCTTCTGTGCAAATCTGTTGTTGTGCGCCATAGAGTTGGAATAGACCCATACCTGACCCTTTGGCGGGTTTTCAGAGGCAGGTAATCACACAGGAGGAGTATGCCCAGACTTCTCCCTCAGAGCTGCTGGTGGCCTCGAACCATGTGCCTTCAGGATTGCAATGCAGCTTCTTGCCACTAGGCAACAAGAGCAATTTGCAGCCTTTGAAAATCCACTGAAGAGTCAGCTGTAAATAAGCTCTGACTCAGTGGCAATGAATCCTGAGATCTTAAATATTGCTCACAATAAGCAGCTATTGTACCAGAGTTAGATCTCTTAGTGGTGAAAATATACTCAATTACTAACCAAAAGTTGGATCGTTCAAACCCTGCTTGTGTAAGAATTACAGCCCAGGAAAGCCTACGGAGCTCCCTTCTCCTGGTAACACATGATGTTGCTGGAAGCAGGGACAGACTGGCTAGCAGGGGTGTGATGATTGCTGTGGTTTGTTTGGTATTGTTGAGATTCACATTGTGGCACTGATTTTCATCACCATTAAAATAAGTAGTTAATGTCATAAAACAAAATGTGTATGAATGGCTATTTGTAAAACCAGTATACTGTGTAAATTTCCCCTTAAATAATAAGTAAATTTAAAAGAAAGAAAATAAGAATTGTTAATGGGAGGAAAAATCCGAACCAACCAGATCCACTGCTGTTGAGTTGATTCCAACAGCTAGTGGGCTCTATCAAGTAACTGAGGCTGTAGATCTTTACAAAACGAGAGTGCCCATCTTTCTCCCATGGAGTGGCTATTGTTGTTAGGTGCTGTCAAGTTGACTAAGACTCATAGTGATCCTTTGAAAAGCAAATATGAAACCCTTCCTATCCTGTGCCATCTACACACTTCCTGACTCACTAGAACCCATTGCAGCAGTCACCATGTCAATTCACCTGGTCAAGGGTCTTCCTCTCCTCCGCTGACCCTCCACCCTTCTCAGCATCATGTTCCTCTCCAAGGAATAGCCTCTCCTAGCAACATGACTGAAGTATGTGAGGTGAAGCCTCATCATCCTTGCCTTCAAAGAGCACTTCAGCTGTACCCTCGCCAAAGACATATCTGTTTGTTCTTTTGGCCATCCATTGGATGTTCAGTACTCTTCTCAACATCACAGCTCAAAGAGTGCCTGTTAAAAGGAGTTGGGGGGGAGGGGTTCCTGCTGTAGTTTATACACATAAGACACATCCCGGCATACACCCTTCCCAGTTTTGAACCAGGCAATGTTTCCCTGCTCTGTTCTGACAACTGCCTCCTGGTCCAAGTATAGGTTTCACATAAGCACAATCAAGTGTTCTGGGAGTTAGCCATAGAGAAATGTGGCATCAGGATTGGAAGGAGACTCATCAACAATCTGCATTATAAAGATGACATAACTCAGCTTGCTGAAACTAATGAGGACCTGAAGCACTTACTTCAGAAGATCAAAGACTGTAGCCTTCAATATAAATTGAAACTCAACATAAAGAAAACAAAAATTCTTACCACTGGGCCAATTGGGAGCATCGTGCAGAATGGTGAAGAAATTGATATTATAAACAGCTTTAGTTAGCTTGGCTCCACAATCAACACTCTTCATATCAGCATCCAGGAAATTAAAAGGCAAATTGCACTGAGAAAGTCTGCTGTCAGAGACCTCTTCAAAGTACCGAAGAGCAACAATGACAGTCTGGAGACTAAGGTGCACTTGATCCAGGCCTTAGTCTGGACAATGATTAGGCATGATAGAAGGAGAATTGATGCCTTTGAGCTATGGTGCTGGAGAAGAATATTGAATATACCATGGACTGCTAGGAGAATAAACAGGTTCATCCTGGAGAGGGTGAAACTAGGTGGCTCCTTGGAGGCAAGGATTCTGAAGCTCTGTCTGACCTACTTTGGACATGTTGCAAAAAGGGACCAGTCCTTGGAAAGGGACATCACACTTGGGAGGATAGAGGGACAAAGCAGGAGAGGAAGACCCTCAGTGAGATGGATTGATTCAATGACTGGGGTACTGAGGGTAGGTGCATCACAGACAATGAGGTTGGCACAGGATAGAGCAGGGTTTAGGGCTGTTGCACATAGAATTGCTATGAGTCGCAGGCGACTTGATGGCACATAACAAGAAGTTTATACACATGTAAGTCCCTGAATGGTGCATTGGGCTATTAACCAAAAGGTTAGAATTCAACATACCAGCGATGCCTCAGAAGAAAGGCCTACCAATCTACTTCTGAAAAAAAACCACTCATTGAAACCCTAATGGAGGAAAAATGAACCCTGTGGAGCCTAGATATGGTGAAATTTTGCCATACATATTTTGGGTGTGTTATCCCAGATGAGATGGATTGATACAATGCCTGGGGCAATGTTGGTTAGTGTGTCAGAATTAGTGAGACTGGCTCAGGACAGGGAGGTATTCAGAGCTACTGTACATAGGGTTGCTATACATTGCAGGTGACTAAACAGCACAAAACAACAACATACTATATTGGTTGAGGTTTTTTTATTTAAGCCTCTTGTTAAAAGTCAACAATACTGTCAATGTCTATTCACCGGCAACCAATAGCAAAGCCCTGATGGGGTTAAGCATAATGGAGATACACCACTCTGGTAGAGGATCAGAGAGTCAATCCAGCTCAATTTTGTTGGGGACTGCAGCACACTTATATACAACCAGGTAAACAGGAAGACAGGTTAGGGTGGGCTTACAGACGTGGGACATGCAGATTGGTTAGGAGAACTTAAGCCTCGTACAGACCACTCTCAACTTAATAGATGCAGCAGCTGCCTTCCCAGGTGGTGAGTTTTCTCACGCCGATACAACCAAACACAGGGGAGCTTTCTCTATCCCGTATTAAAGGCCACTGGGAGGCTTGCACTTACCTGTAGCTTAGGCGATCTGTCCTGGCCAGACGTTCCTCAACACAAGACCAGAGCGAGGGCCTTTGTATTTAAAAATCGGTTGTTATATTCTGGAGGAACATTCTTCTAAGTGGTACAGCACTCTTCTGTCTATATGCTGTACTGAGGTAACCTGGGGTTGCTGTGATGTCATTAGAGTGTCAAATGCCAGTTACCCGTGGTGGACAATGTTTGGTGGAGCTCTCAGTTTAAGACAGGTTTGGAAACAGGAGTGGCATCCAATTCCTAAATAACATGCTTCTGGAAACTATGAACTTTAATAAATGATGATAGTTATAGAAAGGCTTCAGGTCTTTTGTTCATAGGGTCTCTATGATTCATGCTCAACTCGACGGCAATCATCAACAACAACAACAACATCAGGAGGGAGCAGGACTTGGAAAAAAGACATCATACTAAGAAGACAGATGGTTAGAGAAAGAGAGGAAGACTCAACAAGATGAATTGATGCAGTGGCAGTAGCAGTGGGCTCAAGTATATCAGAGATGGCTGAGCATGGCCCGGAATAGGGAAAGGTTCAGATTCATTGTTCACATGCTGTTCAGAGTTGTAGGGCACAAAACAGAAGTAACAATGGAGCCTAGTTATTCTCTGACATGAATTGACAGCTACTCAACAACAATTGTATTTTTCTTTATTGTTGTTGCTTTCACATGCATAATATTATTTAAAGATATTCTACTTCATAAAACACTAACTCGCAGTTATCTCAAAAAAGATAAATTCATTTGTATAATTTAGAGTTTGTGGTGGTGTCTGTCTGTCCTAGGTAAAGACAGACATTAGTGTAGTCACTGCTGCTTGGATTGATTCTGCCCATAATTTCTGTAAACACAGTTCTGTGCAACTTCATCATCACATACACAAAGTCATCTGCCATCATTTTCTAAAATCTCTGAATAGAAAAGTAGCAACTTTGTATTTGTGCTTTATTCTGTATTAACAGAGATTGTTTTAGCATTTAGGTAAAAGTGAAAACAAACAAACCACACACACACACAACTTTTCACATTGGTTAAATTATAGATGTGGGAAGAGGGTGGGGTTGAGGGTTTATATAAATAAGTTCTCAGAATGTGTATAATTTGTGCAGTTTTCAGTTGCCTCCCTCCCCCTTATCCGGTTTGGATGTGAAACCAGCTCCCACTGCCCTGGGCCTCTTGTCCAGTTACAGGGGCCTTGAGCCCTGCCTCCAACTGGGTGTGCTCTGAAGCCAATAGAGATCCTAGAGCGGCTA
The DNA here is from genome assembly GCF_000299155.1 of Elephantulus edwardii. Lineage (NCBI taxonomy): Eukaryota > Metazoa > Chordata > Mammalia > Macroscelidea > Macroscelididae > Elephantulus > Elephantulus edwardii. Next base: position 4,630,405 of record NW_006399801.1, on the reverse strand, counting down.
CAGGAGCACAGAGCTGGGCCTTCGAGGACAGGACTAGCCTGGCTCCACATCTCCCCTGGACAGTGACCTTCACTCAGGGAGACACTGGCATAGATCAAATCCTCAGAAATATGAAGATTAATCAAACCCCCACTTTCTCACTTCTCAGTCATTTCTGACACCACTGCCCAGGTGGTATTTCCTCTCTCTGACCCTAGCCACCCAGAACGAGGTCAGAGCTCCAACTTAAAAGGTCACCATCCTTTAGACTGTCAAATAGTTAGATGCCAGCTGCAAACTTGGAAGCCACACAACGTCTTTACTTCTGCACTCTGGAAGGATTCTGAGGTTGGCCTGGTGTCCCTTCAGGAAGCCGGTCGCTTGTTCAGAGGCCTCCCTTGGACTCATTCACCTTCTGCTGCTGGTTCCCATCACTTCTTTGGGTTCAGTAATTCACAAATACTCAAACTCAAAAAGTGCTATACTTTTTGTTGCATATTTATTATATTATAAGGATTCAAATTAGGATTATGAGTCAAGAATTCACAAATACCCAAATTCGAGATTTATGATAAGGATATAAATCAGGATCAGTATAGAACATCCATATCCATCCCTTTCTTCACTGGGAAGTTCTTGGAGTCTGTGCTCAGAACCTATATTTGCTTCATTGAAGAGCCTCAACTGCACCTCATTCTTTATGGGGAGAGGAGGTAGGACCCACCGTCACTGAGTCTGACTCATAGCACCCTCCACTGGGTCTCTTAGGCTGTGAATCTTTATGGCAGGATACTGCTTGCCTTTCTCCCACCAGAGCAGCTGCTAGATTCAAACCACCAACCTTTTAGTTCGCAGCCCCCGATATTACCCACTACACTACCACCAGGCCTCCATAACAGTCTGAATCATGGGTCTGAGCTTAGCTGATACTGGGCTACCAGGTGGTCTTTCTAGGCATACTCACCCCACTTAATAACACAAATCTCAAATGACACTTCAGTTAGTCAGGAAATTTCAAAGATAATCACTGAGGATGGCTTTGGGCTTATTGTTAGGATGGTCCCTTCCTTGGAAAGGGACATCATGTCTAGAAAAGTGGAGGGTCAGCAAAAGAAAGACCCTTAAAGAGGTGGATTGACACAGTGGTTTCAGCAATGGACTCAAGTGTGTCAAAAGTGAGGATGTCACAGGAAAGGAGAGGGTTCAGATCTGTAGTTCAAAGGATCTCTATGAGTTGTACTCAACTCAATGGCACGTAACAATGATGGCATTACGCAATGACAGACTCCTTTCCTCTCCTAACAGTAGAATTGGGATGAAAATGTTTTTAGGACGATTTTTCGGGTTCCATGGCCAGTCTCATGTGAGGCTATATGTGTGTGCACCTAAGCTGAAAGTTGCATATGATAAGCAAATTCTGTCTCATGGATAAAGTGAAAACTAAAAAGAAGGACCTGTAGTAACAAAAAAACTGTGAAGGTTCTTCGCTATTTCTTAAACAAAAGTAATACTTTTCATGAGAAGAGAGCAAGCATACAATAGTATTCTCTTAAGTCATTTTATTGTATCCGGATTTTAAAAAAATGAATCATAATTTTTGTAAATTTTTAAATTGTAATTTTAACAAAAGTTTACATGAATACTGAGGTTTTTGATCATTGTTCCACATTTTCCTCCCTTTCTTTCAGTCCACTTTGTAAATGCACCCCTTGGGGTCTGGAGATGTAGTTCACTGGTGGAGCATGGTGGCTCACGTGCCGTGACTTTCTGGTTTGTGGTTCATTACCACTACCAAGTAAATGCACCCCTTATTGTCATACAAATAATGCCTAATCTACATTTCTTCTGAACAGTCCATCCCCTCATCTATTTCAGTATAATGTCCATTATCTATCCATTCTTTTCCGGTTCTCCCATCCATACCCATCCTCTCCTCACCCCATGTCACTCTGATTTTATAACAGCACTGTTATGCAGTATTTGTCCTTTTGTGATTGAGATATTTCACTCAATATACCTTCTCAGCTTACCTATGTTGAATAGTGTTTTATAAGTTCATTGTTTTTCAGTGCTATGTAATATTCAATTGTATAAATGTACTATAGGTTTTCCATCCATTTGTTGATGGGCAGTTGGGCTGCTTCCATCTCTTTTCTATTCTGAATAATGCAGCAATAAACATGAGTGTGAGCAATAAACATCTGTTTGAGTCCCAATTCTGGTTTCTTTAGAGTATATTCCAGTACTGGGATAGCTGGGTCAAATAGTATTTCTATTTCCAACTTTTTGATAAAGAGCCAGACTGCCTTCTATAGTGGTTGTACCATTTTACATTTCCACCAACAGTGATTAAGAATTCCATTTTTTTCCACAACTTCGTCAGCATTTTTCATTTGCTATGCTGTTGAACTTTGCTGTTGTCAAGAAGACAAAGCTTCTCACCACTGGGCCAATTGGCAACATCAGGATGGATGGTGAAGTGATTGAGATTGCTCACAGCTTTAGTTTGCTTGGCTCCACAGTCAACACTCTTGGCACCAGTAGCCAGGAAATTAAAAGATGTATTGCAATTAGAAAGTCTGCTGTTAGGGACCTCTCCAAAGTTCTGAAGAACAGTGGTATCTCTCTGGAGACTAGGGTGCATCTGATACAGGTCATGGTCTTTGCAATCACTTGTTATGCATCAGAGAGTTTTACAGTGACTAGGGAGGACAGAAGGAGAGTTGATGCCTTTGAGCTGTGGTGCTGGAGAAGAGTACTGAGGGTACCATGGACTGCTAAGAAAACAAACAGATTCATCCTTGAGAGGGTTAAACCAGGCTGCTCCTTGGAGGCAAGGATTCTGCGGCTCCGTCTAACATACTTTGGACATGTTGTAAGGAGGGAGAGGTCCTTGGAGAGGGACATCATGCTTGGAAGGGTGGAGGGACAGCGCAGGAGGGGAAGGCCCTCTATGAGGTGGATTGATTCAGTGACTGGAGTAATCGGAATGGGTGTGTCAGAGACAGTGCCATTGGCACAGGACAGAGCAGAGTTTAGGGCTGTTGTACATAGGGTCACTATGAGTCGCAAACAACTTGACAGCACATAACAACAACAACATTGTTGCAGAGGTGAGATGATATCTCATAGCTATTTTGATATTTTGATCTCTCATTTTGTTGTTGTTTTGTGCTGTCAAGTCACCTGCAACACATAGTGGCCCTGTGTATAACAGCTCTGAAGCCTGCCCTGTCCTGAATCAGTCTCACTGACTCCAACACACATACCTTCATTGCCCCAATTACAGTATCAATCCATTTCATCCAGGATCTTCCTCTCTTGCCCTGTCTATCCACCCTTCCGAGCATGATGTCCTTCTCCAGGGACCTATCTTTCCTGGCCACATACTCAAATTATGTGAGAAGGAGCTTCAAAATCCTATCTTCCAAGGACATTTCTTCATGTGTTTGAAGTTGTGGTTTTTTTAAAATAATAAATTATTTAGCATAGATAACCAATATTAAGATTTTAGCATATATTTCCTGCCACTCTACATTTAAATGATCCAATTCTTCCCTTATAAAATTTGTATCTACACGTATTTGTGTATTTCTTTGGACAGTGTTCAAATATTTGTTCATTTACTAACTGTTGAGTTTGTAACAAGCAAGAAAAACATTATTGCTGTTAGAGGTGCCTTAGAGTGGAGTACAACACACAGTGACCCTATGAACAACAGCTCTGAACCCTCTTCTATCCTGTGTCAACTTCATCTTTGACACTTGAACCATCGCTACATTCCCTGTGTCAATCCACCTTGTCGGGGGTCTTCCTCTCTTCCGCTGACACTCCACCTTCCCAAGCATGATGTCCCTCTCCAAGTAATAGCCTTTCCTAGCAACATGCCTAAAGTATGTGAAATGAAGCTTTGTCATCCTTGTCTCCAAGGAGCATTTTGGCTGCATTTTCTCCAAGACATATCTATTTGCTCTTTTGGTAGTAGAAAACTAATATTAGTTTAACATTATTTTTTAAAGGAGAAGTGTTCTTTTAGTGTTGTTGCTGTGTACCGTCGAGTTGGATCCGACCCACAGCTGATCCTCCAGTGGGTTTTCAGAGGCAGTTAATTGCACAGGAGAGATTGCCCATCCTATAGAAAGACAATTTTTCCCTGTCTTGCACCAGCTTCGCAAATTTCTGGCATGTTCAAGACCTTCCTTGTAGTCACTATGTAACTACCATTTCTTCTTGAGGTTCTTCCTCCCTTCATAATTCTCTAAATTTCCCAGAATGACATCTTTTTCTAAGGGCTGACCCTTCCTAACAACATGCCCAAAGTACATGAGACCAAGTTCCACCGTCCTTGCCTCTAAAGTGCACGCTGGTCACACTTCCCCTCGGACAGACTTGTTTGTTCTTTCATCAGTCACTCAATACCCTTCTCCAACACCATAATTCATAGGCATCAGTTCTTCCAACTTCTTTATCCATTGCCCAACTTCTGGGTGCACAGGGAGTAATTGTAAACACTGTGGTTTGGATCCGGTGCACTCTTAGTCTTTAACTCAACATCTTTGTTCTTTAGCACTTTGGAGAAGTCTTTAACAGCACATTTTTCCGATACAACACATCTTTTGATTTCTTAGCTGCTGATATGTGTTGACTGTGGATTCAAGTAAAACAAAATTGTTGACAATTTCCATCCTTTCTCCATCTATTACGATGTTGCCTAATGCTCAGTTATGAGGACTTTTGTTTTCTTGATGTTAATATCTAACCTACATTGAACACTTGTTAATAGATACCAGAGTTTAAGACAATTACAGGATATCAAGAATGATTGGGGTGAGGTACCAAGATACCCCTATCTCAGTCTCAAGCACCGGGTTTGATAATCTTTTCATAATATTTTCCAAATTTAATTTCTTTTATTATTATAAGATTATTTATTATAAGATTGCTGTTGTTGTATCCCATCGAGTCTGAACCGACCCATAGCTGACCCTCGAGAGGGTTTACAGAGGCAGTTAATCATACGGGAGGAGACTGCCCATTCTTCTCCTATAGAGCAGAACATGTGCCTCGAACATGTGCCTTCAGGATTGCAGCGCAGCATCATGCCACTAGGCCACCAGAGCTCCCTTATCAAAGGTACTTGATTCAAATTCACCAGATGCTCTGCAGGAGAAAGAGGGGGAACCTCCTCCTGTGCAATGAAACACCTCTGAAAAGCCACTGGATCCTCAGCGTTGGGTCAGTTCTGGCTTGAAGGTAATTCAACAATATTGTCAGAGCAGAGTTTCCCCCATATAGCCTATTGTCTATTTGTGGTTTTATTACATGTATCAATTGGAAATACTTCAAGCAGCGAGTTAAAAAAAATATTTACCATGATAAAAACAAAATAGAGTGTTTTAAGAAGTCTGAAGATATTGGCTGCTGATATTAATTCAGGAGTCCAACAATGTCAGTGGCAGTGTTTCTATCTTGTGGTTTCTCACTCATAGTAGAAAGACGACTGTCCAAGGCTCAGAATCACACTCACATTCAAGACAATAAGGAGAAACAGGAGCTATGTCTTTCCCTTCACATATTTCTACTCATTTTGTCAGCCTCAGAGTGACACTGGAGCCTCGAAGAATAATCTGTAGGGAGCTGTGCTAATCCACAGGAAGTGCCTCTCTGGTAGTTTGGACCCACCAGTAGTTCTGTGGGAGAAAGAAGGGAAATCTCCTTCCATTTGATTTGTTGTTGTTGTTGTTATGTGCTGTCAAGTCAACCATGACTCATGGTGACCCCATAAACAACAGATCAAAACCTTTCCCTTTCCTGCACTATTCTCACCGTCTCCAAGAAACGTGAGCCTGTTGTTACAGTCACTGTGTCAATCTATTTCGTTGAGAGTCCTCTCTTCTGCTGACTCCCTTCCAATGAGAATGACTGGCCCTTCCTGAAAATATACTTCGAGCACGTGAGACTAAGTTTCACCATCCTTGCCTCTAAGGAACCTCTTGGTTGCACTTCCTTCTTTGCCAACATTGATATTTGTTGTTGTTAAGTGTCATCAAGTCGCATAGTGACATTATATACAACTGCTCTGAACCCTGCTCTGTCCTGAGCCAATCTCATTGTCTCTAACACACCCTTTACTCCAGTCACTGAGTAGATCCATCTCATCCAGGGCTCACCTTTCCTGCATTGTCACTCCGCCCTCCCACACATGAACTCCCTCTCCAAGGACTGGTCCCTCCTTGTAATATACCCAGTTTATGTCAGATGGAGCTTCAGAATCCTTGCTTCCAAGGAGCAGCCTGATTTCACCCTCTCTAGGATGGAACTGTTTGTTCTCCCAGCAGGCCATCATATATTCAATATCTTCTCCAGCAGCACAACTCAAAGGCATCAGTTTTACTTCTATCACACTTAGTCATTGTCTAGCTCTCTAATGTATAGCAAGTAAATGTGAAGACCATGGCCTGGATTAGGTGCACCTTAGTCTCTAGACATTATTACTCTTCAATACTCTGGAGCAGTCCCTGGCAGCAGATTTTCCCAAAGCAATTCGCCTTTTAATTTCCTGACTGCTGGTACCAAGAGTGTTGATTGTGGAGAGAAGCAAGCTGAAGCTACTAACAATCTCAATCTCTTTACTGCTACAATGAAGCTGCCAATTGTCCCAGTGGTGAGAATCTTTGTTTTTTTTATGTTGAGTTTCAATTCATATTGAAGGCTGCAGTCCTTGACTGGCAGCAAATGCCTCAGGTCCTCCTTAGTTTTGGCAAGTAGGGTTATGCCATCTATATAATGCAGGTTGTTGAGTCTTCCTCCAATCCTGATGTCATAGAGCCCAGTCTCCTGGATGATCTATTCTGCATGTAAGTTTAAAAATTATGGAGATAAGACACATCCCTGGTGTACAACCTTCTCAATTTTCAACCATGCAGTGTTTCTTTGCTCTATTCTGACGACCGCCTTCTGGTCCAGTTATAGTTTTTGCATAAGCACAATCAAGTTTTCTGGGATTTCCATTCTTTTCAGAGTTAGTTAGCCAGTTTGTTGTGATCCACACAGTTAAATGCCTTTGTATAGTCAATGAAACACAGGTAGACATTCCTCTGGTACTCACTGCTTTCAGCCAAGATCCATCTAACATTAGCTGTAATATCTCTAGTGCCAAGACCTATTCTTAAGCAGCCTGCACATCTGTCAGTTCTCTGCTGGTGTGCCGTTCCAATTTTTTGTGGATAATTTACAGCCTCTGAAAACCCACTGGATTGTAAAGCATGAATCAGTTCTTACTCAGTGATGGTGAGGTGAGTTTGAGTTTTAAGTTTTTGAACAGAGGCACTGGGAAGGGTGAAGGGAGTTTGGAATGAAAGTTAGATTAACAGTCATGTTCTTGTCTTTTGTTTATCTTCACTATAAGGCTATTTCTAATGGGAAAGTATCAGTCAGTCTTCCTGCTATTCCTTAGAAGAATCATTAACTATTATTAAGTAAGTTAAAGTTGACAGTCACTTTAACCCATGCTATGTGTGTCACAAATCAATGCCTACATTTTCAAGGCAGACTTTTTTTATTTTCAATTCTTTGTTGCACATTTTCTTTCCCCCACCAACCCACCTTGCAATGCACCTTTGCTCCAGATTGCTGTCATACATACAATGCCTAATCATATATTCTTTTCAGACAGTTCTTCCCCTCATCTGTTCTATTACAATGTTCATTATCTATCCAATCCAATCTTCCTATTCAACACCCCCTCCATCTCTATCTTATTTTATAATCCTGGTGTTATGTAGTACTTATCCTTTTGTGACTGAAATATTTCACGCAACATAATGTTCTCCAGGCTTCCCTATGTTGTGTAATGTTTTATGAGTTTATTGTTTTTCAATGCTGCGTAATATTCCATTGTGTGAATGTACCATAGTTTTTTCTGTTTGTTTGTTGATAGACACTTGGGTTGTTTCCATCTCTTTGCTATTGTGAATAATGCAGCAATAAGCATGGGTGTGCATACGTCTGTTGGAGTTATGACTCAGGTTTCTTTAGGGTATATTCTCAATAGTGGAATTGTTGGGTCAAATGATACTTCTATTTCCAACATTTTGAGAAAGCGTCAGACCACTTTCCATAGTGATTGTATAATTTTACATCACAGTGGATAGAAACAGACACTTCACCAAAGCCAACTTACTTTTTGATTCATCAGAAACATCTCTTTTTTTCAATCCTTAACAACTAAATGTATTTGGCATATTTCTTCATAAAAACCACCAGGCACAACTTTTGTTTAAAGACCTGGAGGAATAGATATACTTATTTCAGTCACCCCTTTCTCCCGTGGTCCTCCAATGTGAATTCCACACTTAATACAAAACTTGTAGGATTTCTCAAACCACTCTGAGTTTATGCTCCAGATTTTATGAGATCTTATTCAGTCATTCTACATGTTGGTTCAATTGTTAAAGCGGCAAAACGTAATTCTGTATGTAAAATGTGTATACAAATTTATATACCCATGAGGGTGGGTATCATTATAACTTCCTCTATTGCTGTAAGTCATTCCATTTTATTAAGGCTGTTATTTAAATTAAGAAGTCCTGATGGTGTAGTGTGTTATGTGTTGTGCTGCTAACTAAAAGTTCATCAGTTTGAATCTACAAGCTATTTCTTAGAAGGATGGCGGGCTCCTCTCATTAAAACTTACAGCTTCAGAGACTTAAAGGAGGCTCACTTTGAGTCAAAACTGATAAAATGGTAGTATGTTTAGTTTGGTTTTTTGAAGTAAAGTTTTTTAAAAAGTCAAATTTATTACTCTCTTCATGGTGAGGCAGTATTATTTTTTGTGAGTAACAGCCTGAACTTGAAAGTCACTTCCTGGCTTTATGGCTTCTGATCCAAGTCATGGTCTTCACAATTAGTTGCTACACATCAGAGAGCTGGACAATGAATAAAGATGACAGAAGAAGAATTGACGCCTTTGAGTTGTGATGCAGGAGAAGAGTCTTGAACATACCACAGACTGCTGAAAGAACAAACAGGTCTTTTCTGGAGAGGGTGAAACTGGGTTGCTCTTTGGAGGCATGGAATTTGAAGCTGTCTCACATACATTGACCACGTTGCCAGGAGGGACCAGTCCCTGGAGAAGGATATCATGCTTGGAAGGGTGGAGGGACAGACAGCACAAGAGAGGAAGACCTTGGATGAGATGGTTTGACACAATCACTGGGGTAACAGGAGTAAGTGTGTTGGAGTCAATGAGATTGGTTCAAGATAGGGCAAGGTTCAGAGCTATTGTATATAGGGTCGCAATGAGTCTTAGGCAACTCGATGGCACATAACAAACAAAAACATAGATTACTTCAGCAAGTGAGTCTCAATTACATTTCACATTTTTAGCTACCCAGTGTAATAAAACACACACAAAAAAACCCATGAAATTTATATGACAACTTCAAGAGATAAATTATATAAACTCCTTCACTTAATACTTGGCATGTGATAAATGTTTGATAAAAGTCAGGCTACTATGATTTTCATTAGGTTATTAAGAAATTGAAGAAGAATTGATGCCTTTAAATTGTGGTATTAGTGAAGATTATTGAATATTCCAAGAACTGCCAGAAAAAATAATAAACAATTCTGTCTTTGAGGAAGGAAGTACAAGCACAGTGCTCCTTACAGGAAAGGATGGTAAAACTGTCTTCCATGTTTGAGCATGTTATTAACAGGAACCGTCCTTAGAAAAGATAATATGCTTGGAAAAGTAGCAGGTCAGTAAAAGAAAGGAAGACACTCAAGGAAACGGATTGACAAAGTGACTGGCAACCACGAAGCCTAACCCATTGCTGACCAGTCAATGCTAACTATTAGCAACCTTATAAGATAGTGTAGAACTTCCCTTTCACTTTCTAAGGCTGTAATATTTATAGAAGCAGATAGCTATCTCTTTCTTCTGTGGAACTGTTGGTGGATTTGAACTGCCAACATTTTGGTTAGCAGTCAAGTATTTAAACACTACACCACTGTTACTGCTTGTTGTTAGATGCCATCGAGTTAACTATGACTCATAGCCACCCTATGAACAATAGGTCTGAACCGTGCCCTATGCGGCACCGTCTTCATGCTTTCTGCTACGCGCAGGCCCACTGTTACAGTCACTGGGTCAATCCATCTCCCTAAGGGTTTCCTCTCTTTCACTGACCGTCCACTTTCCCAGCAGGATGACTTTTCCCAAGGATTCCCTCCTGACTCCACGCCCAAAGTATAGGAAACTAAGTTTCACCACTGTTGCCTCTTTCGAAACAGTCTCCTATAATATATACAGAAATATGTGTATAGATATATGTAAGTAGATGTTAAGATTTCTTGAAATATTTTCCACCTGATGCCAACTGAATATTATAGCAGAAAAACATTTTAATTGATGGTCGTGATTGTTGTTGTTAGGTGACATCAAGTCTTTTAAGAGTCATAGCAACACTGTGTACAACACTACCACATCTTACAACTTCCTCACAAATGCTGCTGTTCTTGAGTAGCAGTCACATTATCAATCCATCTTATTTGAGGCTTTTCTTCTTTTCTATAAACTTTCTACCAAGAATGAGGAAAACTGGTTAGAAATGTGCAGCAGCAAATAAGTTTAAAGCTTCAATTCAAATTAAATGGAAAAAAAACCTCAGAGACATTGAAAAGCTAGTTGTAGGACTTTTTCTGTCTAGAGAGAAAACATAAAACCTTCTTTGAGTGTTTACTATTTTATACATAAAGCTAACAGCTTTTTCTTTAATTACCTCATTTAATTCACCCACCATCCACAAGAGATTATGCCCATTTTATTGACAAGAAAGATGAGAATCAGAGATACTCATCACACAATAATGGCAGAGCTGGGACTCAGTCATGACAGCTCAGATTCTAACACCATCTGCTAGGTGTGAGTGAGCTATTTATTAAAAGAAAGAATCTCTAAGCATAATATACATAGAAAATGAACAGAATCACCAGATTTAATGAAATAACAATATTGTTGTTAGTTGTAATGTGTGGTGGAGTTGACTTGGAGAAGGACATCATACTTTGAAGGGTGTAAAGTCAGCCCGAGAGAGGGAGTCTCTGGATGAGATGGATTGACATAGTGACTGTGACAGTGGGGTCAAGTGGATCAGAGATGGTAAGGTTAGCTCAGGATAGGGCAAGATTCAGAGTCATTGTTCATAGGGTCACTATAAGTCATTATGAGTATAATAACAATATTGTTGTTGTTGTTGTTGTTATATGCTATTGAGTCGCCTGCGACTCATAGCGACTCTATGTACAACGGCCCTAGACCCTGCTCTATCCCTTGCCAATTGTCTCTGACACGTCTATCCTCATTATCCCAGTGGCTGAATGAATCCATCTCCTCGAGGACCTTCCTTTCCTGCACTGTCCCTCCACCTCCCCAAGCATGATGTCCCTCTCCAAGGAGTGATTCCGCCTTGAAACATCTCCAAAGTGTGTCAGACAGAGCTTCAGAATCCTTGCCTCCAACGAGCCACCTGGCTTCACCCTTTCCAAGCCGACCTTGTTTGTTCTCCTAGCAGTCCATGGTATATTCAAATACTCTTCTCCAGCACCACAGCTCAAAGGCTTCAATTCTCCTTTAGTCATCCCTAGTCATTGTCCAGCTCTCTGATGCATAGCAAATAATTGCAAAGACCATGACCTGTATCAGGTGCACCTTAGTCTCCAGACTGACATCGTTGCTCCTCAGTACCTTGGAGAGGTTTCTGACAGCAGACTTTGCCAATGCAATTCTTCTTTTACTTTACTGGCTGCTGGTACCAAGAGTGTTGATTGTAGAGCCAAGCAAACTGAAGCTGTCAGTAATCTCAATCTCTTCATCATTTATCATGATACTTCCAATCAGCCTAGTGTTGAAAATCTTTGTTTTCTTGATGTTGAGCTTCAATTCATATTGAAGGCATCAGTCCTTGACCTTCTGCAGTAAGCACTTCAGGTCATCCTCAGTTTCAGCAAGCAAGTAAAGCAAGTGTCATCTGCAAAACACAGATTGTTGATGAGACTACCTCCAATCCTGATGCCACACTTCTCCTCATAGAGCCCAGCCTCCCAGATAATCTGTTTGCATATAGATTGAAAAGATATGGAGATAGGACACATCCTTGATGCACACCCTTCCCAATTTTGAACGATACAATGTTTCCTTGCTTTGTTCTGATGACTGCCTCCTTATCCAATTATAGGTTTCACATAAACACAATCAAGTGTTCTGGGATTCCCATTCTTCTCAAAGTCAGCCACAGTTTATTGTCAAATGCCTTTGCATAGTCAAAGAAACACAAATAGACATTCCTCTGGTACTCTCTGCTTTCAGCCAAGATCCATCTGATATTAGCTATAATATCCCTAGTGCCATGACCTCTTCTAAATCCAGCCTGCACTTCAGGCAGTTCTCTGTTGACGTACTGTTCCAGTGATTTTTGGACAATCTTCAGTAGAATCTTGTTTGCATGTAATATCAAAGATATTGTTTGATATAATTTCCATACTCTGTTGGGTCACCTTTCTTTGGAATGGGACCAAATATAGATCTCTTCCAGTCAGTAGGCCAGGTGGTTGTCCTCCAGGTTTCTTGGCACAACTTGGTGAGCACATCCAGGGCAGCATTTGTTTGTTGAAATATGTCAATCGGTGTGCCATCAATTCCTGGGGCCTTGTTTCTGCCAATTCTTTCAGAGCAGCTTGAACTTCTTCCTTCATCACCGCAGGCTCTTGTTAATTTGTTGTTTCATGAAATTCTAAGTTCATAATTTAAAAGCAAAGGACATCACAGGAGAAGACCTTGACTAGCAAACAACAACAACACAATTCATTGCTTACACAATGACTGATAGCTGACCCTCCACTAAGTTTTTGTAGACAATAAATCACAAGAGAGAATATTACTCATCTTTATCCTGCATAACAGAACTGTCTATCTTTGGGTTGACAGCTCAACTCCTTACCACTCAGCCACCAGGTACATATCTATATATTCAGTGCATATATAGGTGGTTGGTTTTGTTGTTGTGTAAAAAAAGATGTTGTGTTCTGTCAAGTCAGAAGTGACCTATAGTTGACCCTCTGGTGGGTTTTCAGAAACAGTAAATTGCAGGGGAGGAGATTACCCATCTTACTCCCGCGGAACAGGTGGTGGATTTAAACCATGAGCCTTTGAGATTGCAGTGCAGCTTCTTACCACCAGTGCTGCAACTATGTACACACACACACACACACACACACACACACCCTTTATACAAATACATTGTCACTGTTGCCGTCAAGTAGGAACTGCCCCATAACCCATACTCCACTGGGTTTTCAGAGGTGGATCATCACACAGGAGATTGTCCTTCCTTCTCGTGCAAAGCAGCTGGTGGACTCAAGTGCCTTTGTGATTGCAGCACAGTCTTGCTGGTAGGCACCAGAGCTCCCGATACACACACATATATCCATATCTAATATACACACTCATATACGACCTCTATTTTTCTTGTTATTTTTATTATGACACTAGATACACTTCATGAGATAAAAAGGGACGGTCTCCTCCTGCGTGATTTGCAGCCTCTGAAAATGGGCTGGAAGGAGAGCTGTGAGTTGGTTCCAACTGCACGGCACAAATGCTAAAGATAAATATGCTAGGAAAGAAGAGGATTGGTGGAAGTGGGAAGACAGTGACATAGATCAACACAGTGGCTGCAGAAATGGGCTGGAGCAGAGCACGCACTGTGAGGGCGGGGCAGGGTCAGACCGAGTTTCCATCTATTTTCCGTGGCGTTGTATGAGACAAGGTCAACTCCAGAGCACCTAACAATGAACAACAATGAAATACTCTGCTCAAGGACCAGTTTTCCTCCTGAGAAAACAGATCATAGCTTCGTTTCATAAATTTCCTTTTTATTTGATTGAAAGCTTACAAATCATGTTAAATGTTAGTAGTAGTTAAATTGGTGGTACCTAATAACAACAACAGCAGCACATCCGTGAAATGGCCTTGTGCATAGCAGTGATTGTGAGGATGGCACAGGATAGGGCAAGATTTTGATCTTTTGTTCTTTAGGTCACTATGAGCTGCAGGCAACTCAATAATATCTATCTTTGAAGGAGACTTAAGAAGACATGATGCATTAGAATTGCAGTGTTGGCCAGGATAGTGAATATACCAGTGACATCTCTGGTGGCTTGTTTTTGTTTGGTCCCACTGAGTCAAATGCAACTCACAGCGACCCTACAAACAATAAATCTGAACTCTTTCCTGTTCTGTGTTAACCTCAAAATATTTTACATACCTGAGCCCATTGCTGCAGTCATTGTGTCAATTTACCTGGTTGAGAGTTTTTATGTCCTTTGCCATCTCCTAACATTTCCAAGCACGATGTCTTTCTCCAAGGAACAGACTTCCCTAGCAACATGCCCAAAGTATGCAAGATGAAGCTTCTTCATCCTTGCCTCAAGGTGCACTATGACTGCACTTTCTTGAAGACTTATCAGTTTGTTCTCTTGGAAGCCTATACTCAATACTCTTCTCCACAGCAGAGTTTGAAGGTATCAATTTTTCATCTGTGATCCTTTTTCATTGTCCAGCTCTTAGCAGCATAGTAAGTGATTGGAAAGACCATGGTTTGAATCAAATGCACCTTTGATCTCAAACTAACATCATTGCTCCTCAGTACTTTGGAGAGGTCCCTAACTGCAGACTTTCCCAGTACAATATATCTTCCAGTCTCCTGAATGATGGTAAAAAGTGTATTGATTGTGGATACAAGTAAGATGAAGTCATTGACAGATTCAATCTTTTCTCCATCTATATGATGTTGCCTGTCAGTCCACTAGGGAGAATTTTTGTTCTCTTGATATGGAGGTGCAAGCCATTTTGAAGCCTGCAGTGTTTGATCTTGTGAAGCAAGTGTTTCAAGTACCGTTCACTTTCTGCAAGCAAGGTTGTGTCATGAAGGTTATAGATGAGTCTTCCTCCAATCCTGATGCTATATTCTTCTTTATAGAGTTCAGTTTCTTGAGTAATTTGCTCAGAATACAGATTGGATAGGCCTGGTGAAAGGATGAAACTTAGATTCATGCCTTTCTTAATTTTTATCTAGTGGCTTAGAGGTAAAGAGTTGTACTGCCAACACAAAGGTAAGTGACTAAAATCCGCCAGATTCTCTGCAGGAGAAAGATGAACCATCTCCTCCTATGCAGTTTATCGCCTCTGAAAACCTGCTGGAGGGTCAACTATGGGTCGATTCCACCTCAGTGGTAAACAACAATTTCAGCCAGATGAACATATCTGTCTTAGAGGAAATATAGAATGCTCCTTAAAGGCAAGGTTGGAAATATAACTAGAATGCATCTCAAAGGCAAGGCTGGCTCCTCTACTAGGAATATATACCCAAGTAAATTAGAACTTAAGACACAAACAAAAATTTGGACACCAATGTTCATGGCAGCATTATTCACCATCACAAGGACATGGAAACATACCAAATGCCCAATCACAGTGAATGGACTGAGAAAGTGTGGTGCATTCATACAACAGAGTACTATGCAGCACTTAGGAACAACAGTATCAAAAAACACTACATAACTTAGAAGAGCTGGAGAGCATTATGCTGAGTGAACTAAGTAAGTTTCATAAAGACAAATACTGCATGAGACCAATGTTTTAAAAATAGAAGGTTAACTAATAAAATGTGTGGGAACTCAAGGGGGGAAGGGGTAGGACCAGATGGGTGAGGATGGTTAGGGGTGAAATCATAGGGTTGCACAATTTGGTGGGTAGATGGAGAGGGTAAAGGAAAAGGGAAACACCTGGCAGGGACCTGAAAAGACAAGGTAATGATGGGCATAGTTCAATGGTGGTTAATTTTATAAAACATAATGCATAGGAATAATTGTAAGGAACACAATGTGAATGAAGAATAGTGTGAAGCAAAATGTACACAAACTTTGTAAGCCAATATAAAATAAATTTTTTTAAAAAAAACAAGCCCAAACCAAGAATGGCAAGACTCCAGCTCACTTACTTTAGATTCATTAGTAGGAATGGTCAGCATCTCTCAAAGGACATGATATTAGGTAAATGAGGGAAACCCTAAATATCATGGGTTGGCACAATAGCTACATCAAGGGACTGATGTACCAAAGATCATGAATAGAGAAGAGAGTACATGACTGTGTAATATTTCCATGAGACGTTTATGACTTGGAGTCAATTCAAGGCAATTATCAATAGCTTCTGAATGGTTCTTTCATTGCAGTGGGAATTCAGCCAGGCATTTTAAAAATAGATCCAACTTTCTTTCTTTCCTAAAGATTATAATAGTATAAAAATGAAATGAAATCTGCATAATCTTTAAATACACTCAACAAAGCTTGCTTCATGCAAGCATTGCCCTTCTAAATGCTTATCCTTTGCTGCCTCATCAATATTTATGAATTATAGATGTAGAAGACATTTAATCACTCCAAGGTATCTATATTTCAAAATCTGCCAGTGAGTTCTCAGTGGTGGCCAAATTGCAGCTGAAAACAAATGCAAGTTGATATGTGACAATTAAGAACAGGTGGGAATATTCACCCCTCACCAGGGCAATCATATATCGTCCTGTTCCAACTCCTCCCTAGCTCAGAAAGAATTCTTGGGCATCTCCTCACTAATTTATCCATTGCCTAAGGCAGAAGGTTCATGTAAGTATAAACCTGAGGCCTAAGTCAGAAAATTCTGAATATTAACATTGAAAATGGTCCCAGGGATGATCTGACTAATTTTTTCATTTTAAAGATAAAAAACCCAAGACCCAAAGGGGTTATAATTTCCAAATGTATATCAATTGTCTTGTTGTGTTAAAGAGTGCAATCTACATCCCAGCAACAATAGTTCAACTGGGCAGCAAACAACAAGTGTTGGAGAGGCTGTGGAGAGATTGGAACTCTTATTCACTGCTGGTGGGAATGTATAATGCCATAGTCACTATGGAAGGCAGTCTGGTGCTTTCTCAAAAAAGCTGGAAATAGAAATACTATTTGACCAAGCAATTCCACTACTAGGAATATAACCTAAAGAAATAAGAACCATGACTCAAACAGATATATGCACACTCATGTTTATTGCTGCATTATTCACAATAGCAAAAAGATGGAAGCAACTCAAGTGCCTATCAAGAAATGAATAAACAGGAAAACTATGGTACATTCACGCAATGGAATACTACTATGCAGCATTTAAAAACAACAAAATATTATGCAAGATGGGGAAGCCTGGGTGACACTATACTAAGTGAACTATCTCAGTCTCAAAAGGACAAATACTGCATAACACCACTGTTATATAATAGTACTGATATGAGGAGATTGGGAAGAGAGTGGGAAAAGGGTGGGTGGATAGATAATCAAGATTGCATTAGAACAGAGGAGAGGAAGACCATCTGAAAGGAATTTATGATTATGCATCATATGTATGAGAACAATCTGGAACAAGGGGAGCATTGCAGGGTGGGCTGGGGTGGAGGGAGAGGAATAAGGGGAGAAAATGTGCAACAATGAATTTAAAAAAATAATATAATCTGCTTGTGCTCCCTCTTTACAGAGAAAATAAGGCTAGAATTTACCTGTAACTCCATATATACAAAAGATACTATAGTGCATTCTATGTTTAACAAACTGAAAAACAGTGAAGCAGAAAGAAAATTAATCAAAATAAAATATTCTCCCCCCAATATCTCTGCTAGAGACCCTGGGTCATGCAGATAGTTATGGTGTTAAGCTAATGATTGAAATGTTTGAGAAGCTAGTTCATCCATCAGCACCTCAGAAAAAAAGATCAGACAATACAGTTCTCAAAAACCAGCCATTGAAAATCCTACAGAATCAAAAGGGATATTTGCCTAAAAAGAATTAAAGGATGGGCATGTGAATCATAGGGAGTGGGTGGGAAGAGTGCTATTACAGCGGGGGGACTATATCAATACCATAAAAAAATCTGTGTAAATGATTAAGGGAAAACCAACTAACTCTACAAACTTTTACTCGAAGCACAATAAAAATGTTGTGGGGTGTTTTTGGTGTGTGTGTGTGTGTTTTTTTAATACAGACATGCATACTATAGAATAATTGTACATGTATAAGGTCTGACCATGAATCAGAGTCAACTTGATGGCATATGGTTGTGTCTTCACCAACGTCCTTCTTCCACCCCCTTCAAGCTCCGGTCGAGCCAAGGTCCAATGCATACTTCCACACACCTTCACTGTGACAGCTCTTGGCAAAACCTTTCTTTTCCATGGTGATGTTTGTCATGTGCAGGGGGCATAGAGGAAAAAAGTGTACAGAAATGTTGCCTTCCAATCATCACTTGTAAATTGTCCATGCACATTCATGCAGTCAACCAAAAGCATGTGTGCAGACAAATTCCTACTCTTCTGCTCCCTCCCCAGGATCCTCGTGGTTATTTAGGAGTGATTGGGAGGCTCTTTCCTCGGTTTAGTTTCTGTCTCATTTAAAATTTTTGTTTTAAGGAATGCAACCCAAAGAAGGAATAGGCTAAAGTTTTCACCTAAAGTAAGATTGCAAAACACAATGGGTGACTCAAGGAAGCCAACCAAATAATAGAAATTCTCAAGGTCAACTCTCACAGGGACCATGCAGAGCAGAGCGGCACCATCCCAGAGCATTGCCAAGGCTATATATCTTTACAGAAGTAGACTACTGTTATCTCTTCCTCACAGATCAGTTGCAGCAGAACCATCAACTTTTTGGTTAGCAGAACAATGTTTTTTAATCATCATACCACCAATGTTCCTTATCAAGTAGTAGAGATACTAGAAAGTACTGTCCAACCAATGAGGGGCAAGAAAAGAAAAAAGGTCAAAGTAGGAATGAAGGCCAAGAAATACTGAGTTGGTTTACAGCTGAATCTAAAGAATATATTCCAGAGAGAATAACTATCCTCCCACAACTTTGCCTCATGAATTTGCAATGTCTATTATGAATGATGAAAGGAAGGAACTGATCCATGTTTCCTGGTCTTAATTCTTGCAAAAGAATGTGGTAATCTAAGGGTGCCAAGAGAGATTCTTCATCTGTGCATTAATATCCATGGGCTGTAGCTTCCAAAGTTGTAGGACATTTTTCTTGTGAAAGTAATGTATTCATCTCCATGGTTGTCATCATGCTCATCAAGGCAACATTTCTTAATTGCCAGCTCTACCTTAAGGCTAACTAGGTCTTGCCAGAGCAGAATCTCCCTTGGGCCCTGACTGTTGGACTTGACCACGTGAGCACTCTTCTGGCTGAACTCACGTGAGCAGATTACATGGTTGTTACACACGCTCCGCTGTCTTTACCTTGCAGTATTACCCTGCACATCTTCCTGACTTTTATCAAAGGAGTGATGTATCTGGGAATATTTTTTTTTTTCGTACAACATCCCTTGAGCTGGAAGTTGATTAGTACAAGAGGACCACTTCCCTTACTCTTCTCATGCATTGAGGACATGTATATTGATATTCATACATTAATGTTATTCATACATGAATAGATACTTGTATCAAATGGTCCACAAATATTCTTGTTATTTTGTAGCACTGAGTCAGAATCAACCCAAAGCTGACCCTCTACCAGGTTTTCAGAGGCTGTAGTTGTACAGGAGGAGATTGCCCATCTTCCTCCAATAGAGTAGATGCTGGGCAAAAAACTGTGCTCCTTTTGCACTGGCAACACAAATGTAAACAAGGAGAATTCGGGAATTTCCGGGTTGCACTGGCTATACCCCAAAGTTTTTAAATAATATGTAAAGTTGCATGACCACAGTATGTAAGTAAGTGATCTGTTAAGTTTTAAAAACCCTCAGTGCTGTTGAATTTGAACCAATTCATGGCTGACTGATTGTTGAGTTTCTGAGGCTTTAATTCACATGTGAGGAGATTGCCCATCTTTGTCCTGAGAAGCCAGTCAATTCTAGATCCACACACTAATCCAAAAGAGGACTCTTAGGGATTGAATTGTCTGTGCACAAAAAAAGATTTCTTGAAGTCCCAGCCTTTGTTACCTGTGAATATTGAACTAGTATGCAAATAAAGTCTTTGAAGATCAAACAAATTATCATGAAGTCATATTGGAGTACAGGAGCTCTGGTGGCCTAGTGATAAGGAATTTTGCTGCCAACACAAAGGTATGTGGTTTGAAACCACCAGATGCTCTTTCGGATAAAGCTGGGCAATCTCTCATGTGATTTACTACCTCTGAAAACCCACTATAGGGTCAGCTATGGGTGGTTTCCGACTCAACGGCACACAACAACAATAATCCAACATGAGTGGTATATTTGTAAAAGGAGAGAAGACACAGGGGGAAGAGAGATACATGAAGATGGAGACAGAGGATGGAGTGACACATCTATATGCCAAAGGATTGCCAGGAACTATTAGAAGCGAACCAGATATTAGGTTATCTGGTAACATAATCAGTAGGGAGTTGTGCTGCAGACCCAAAGACCATGCCTGGGTGGAAGGTCATCTGCCTGTGATTGGATGGGGAAAATATACAGTCTCGTCCTCTGTGTTTTACAGCTTCATGAACCAAATGGAGAGTCAGCTGAGCATTGTTGTGTGCTCAACATCAGAGAGTTATACTCGAATCTAGGAGGGAGATACGGAAACAGCTTCTCTTAGAGCTTTCAAAGAAAATACAGCCCTGATAATAGGAAGGAGCTCTGGTGGCCTAGTGGTAAGGAGTTACATTGCTAAACCAACAGCATGTGGTTCAAGTGCATGAGCACCTCAGTGAGAGAAAAAATGGGCAATCTCCTCCCATGTGATTTATTAGCCTCAGAAAACCTGCTGGATGATCAGCTATGAGTTGGTTCTGATTCAGCAGCACATAACAACAGCTTTCAGAACAGTAAAATAATAAATATTTGTTTAATTAGGTCAC
>NW_006399801.1:4606442-4607582 GCF_000299155.1 Elephantulus edwardii | reverse complement strand
GGAGAGAGGTCTCTGACAGCAGATTTTCCCAGTCCACTTTGTCTTTTGATTTCTTGGCTGCTGGTGCCAAGAGTGTTGACTGTGGAGCCAAGCAAAGTGAAGTTATTAACAATCTCAATCTCTTCACTGTCTATCATCATGCTATCAATTTGCCCAGTGGTGAGAATCTTTGTTTTCTTCATGTTGAGCTTCAATTCTATTGAAGGCTGCAGTTTGTGACTTTCTTCAGTTTCAGCAAGCAAGGTTGTATTATCTGTATGCTTCAGATTGCTGAGAAGTCTCCCTCCAATCCTGATGTCACATTCCTCCTCATAGAGCACAGCCTCCCGGATGATCTATTCCACATGTGTGATACTTTGTTATAATGGCCCTAGGAAACACATCCAGTAACTTATCTGTGTTTAATAACTAATCTAGTGATCCTAATCTCTATCTAGTAACACCCAAGTTGAATAGGGCTGACCACTGTCACTAAGAAGATATTGTAGAACTGAAAGTGTGTCTTCCATATCTAAATCACAAAAGCAACACGACTTGACTTTGTTCTTTCTCAACTGTTCTGGAGAAAGATAGCATACTATGATATGAGGTCACTTAAGCTGACTTATAGGTTCAGTAGGATAGGAACTGAGTCCTCCCACAAACAGCCAGCATCACTTTAATGGTTATATGAATAAACAATTTTAAAACTGTATCTTCCAACCACAGCCAGGCTTTTAGAAGATTGCAGCTCCAGTCTACATTTTGACTGAAACATTTTTTTTAGTTTTTAAGCCACAATTACCGGCTAAACCATTTATGAATGCTTTTTTTGTCATCATTTTTTTCTTTTTTATCTTTACAAGAGGACTGTTTTTACAACATTTTTTGTTCTTGTTATGTGCCATTGAATCATCTGAGACTCATAGAAACCCTACATACAACAGCTCTGAAGCCTGCTCTGTCTTGAGCCAGTATCACTAATTCCGAAATACTTACTCTTATTGTCCCAGTTACTGTATCAATCCATCTCATCTGGGGTCTTCCTCTTCTGTGCTGTCTACCCTTCTAAGCATAATGTTCTTCTCTAAGGACTGGTCCTTCCTGGCCATGTGTCCAAAGTATGTGACATGGAGCTTTCAAAATCCCAAGCTCCAAGGA
>NW_006399801.1:4601666-4602997 GCF_000299155.1 Elephantulus edwardii | reverse complement strand
ATTTTTATTGGTTTTCATACAATCATTCATATACATTCTGTTTTGTATATATACTTTCTGTATTTAGATTTTTTAGAAAAATATTTTATTGGCTTGCATATGATCATTGATGTACATTGTGTTCTCTACATGTACTTGGTGTTTTATATACAATTATTGATATACACGATATGTAACTAATCACCAGTACTCTGTGCCTATTATCACCCTGTCTTTTTAACTGCCATTGAACCTTTCCCATTACTTCATCGTCCTGTACCCACTAATTTCTGCTATCCCAGTGATTTTCCGCTTTTCCCTTTTGCTTCCCTACTTCTCTTCTTTCCCTTTTGAACATTTATACATATCTTACTCAGTTATCCTATTTTCACAATAGTAATCTTCTGAAATACTTTTCCTTATATGACTGAGATATTTCACTCTGCATGAAGCTCTCTAATGTCTCTCAAGTTACATAGTCTTTTATGAAAACATTACTCCTTAGTGCTGCATAGTATTCCATTGTGTGAATATACCACAATTTCTCAATCGATTCATTTGTTGGTGGGCATTTGGACTGCCTCCATTTTCTTGCTATTGTGAACAATGCCACTATGAACATAGGTGTACAAATGTCCATTTGTGTCTCAGTTTTGAATTCCTTGGGCTATATTGTTAGCAATAAATAGCTGGATCATATGAGATTTCTATGTGCCACTTTTTTTTAGGAAATGCCAAACTGCCTTCTATAGCAGTTGTACCATTTTATAATCCCACCAGCAGCGTCTAAGAGTTCCAATCTCACTGCATCCTCTCTAACATTTATTCTTTCCTAATTTGTTGAACTTTGCTACTGCCGCTCAAGTGAGGTGATATCTCATTGTTGTTTTGATTTGCATCTCTTCAATTGCTAGTGATTTTGAGCATGGGTCTGCTGATTATCTGAAAGTTGTCATTTGTGAAAAATCTTTTCATGTCTTTTGTCCATTTTGTGATTGGTTTATCAGTCTTCTTCTTGTGGGGGCCCTGTAGTATTTTGTTAACTTTGGTTATGATATCCTTTTCTTAAACATCATTGCCAAATTATTTTTTTTTCCAGATCTATGGGCTTTCTTTTTACTCTATTGGACAAAATGTTTGATGCACACAGGGATTTGATTTTAAGAAGGTTCTGTTCATCAGTCTTCTCTAGGTTTTACTTTTTTTTTTTTTGCTATGCTTGTAAACCTATACTTGGACCAAGAGGCAGTCGTCAGAACAGTGCAGGGCAACACTGCATGGTTCAAAATTGGGAAAGGTGTATGCCAGAGATGTGTCCTATCTCCATACCTTTTCAACCTGTATGCAGAGCA
>NW_006399801.1:4595512-4601091 GCF_000299155.1 Elephantulus edwardii | reverse complement strand
AGGGTTAAACCAGGCTACTCCTTGGAGGCAAGGATTCTGGGGCATTGCCTGACATACTTTGGACATGTTGTAAGGAGAGACAGGTCTTTAGAGAGGGCCATCATGCTGGGTAGAGTAGAGGGACAGCACAGGAGGGGAAGGCCCTCTATGAGGTGGATTGATTCAGTGACTGGGGTAATCGGGATGGGTGTATCAGAGGCAATGAGATTGGCATGGGATAGAGCACGGTTTAGGGCTGTTGTACATAGGGTCACTATGAGTCGCAAACGACTCGACAGCACATAACAACAAACAACAACATGCTTGTAAACCTGTTTATGTTGTAGGCCAGGGCATGTAATTCTGTCGCCAACTTCATGGTTTTGGGCTTCACCCCAAGGTTTCTGATCCATTTATGAATTCTTGACTCACAGAAATAAGATTTTTCTATTTGAAATTCTGTCTTGTTTTCTCCTTTTTTGACCAGTGTTCTTCTACACTCTCTCTTAAAGATGTATCTATGTGAAGATAAATTAATAACATAAATTAACAACAGCATCACAAGGATAGATTATAACTTTTTTGTTTTAATATTTAGATGGTATTTATTTCAATTTCTTTATTATTTTTTTCATTTTTTAAAAAGTGTGTGTGTGTGTGTGTGTGTGTACCATCAAATCAGATCTGACTGGTACAGGAGAGGATTGTCCCTCCTTCTCCAGCAGAGCATGTGGTGGATTCGAACCGCATACCTCTGGGATTACAGTGCAGCTTCTTGCCACTAGGCCACTAGAGCTCGCCTGTTATTATTATTAATTTTAATGAAAATGTACAGAGATTTTGGACTTACATTCATTCATTGTTGCCCTTCTTTCAAAGAGAAGAATGAACTGGAGAACTAAATCTTTAATTAAATCTAATATATGCATTATATTATTACACCTTTTTCTTCCACAAAAGGTTTGCCTGACTATTATCAAAAATGCATAGATACCTTAAAAACAGGACTTTATATCTGCTTCCTTAGTAACTGACTCTTCATTATAGTCTTCTGAATATACATTTCAGTCTTATTTTCTTTGAATGCGTACTTTGGCCAACAATGATGTTTGGCAAGTGTCAGTAATTAAAGTTGTTATGACAAAAATAAATCAAATGTGCAACTTTAACAAACAGAAATTAGTTTTCTCAAAGTTAGGAGATGGGAAGTGCAAATTTAGGTGCTGTTTCTAGGAGAAGATTCTCTCTCTTCTGTTGGCTCTTGGAGAAAGTCTTTTTCTGATTTTTGAGCTTCTGCTTCTGAATGATCTGCATGGGACTTGGCATATACCTTCCACCAATTCTTTTCTTGCTTCTCTTTCCCTACTCAGCTTGGTTTAAATATATTTTATCCCAGGTATAGATATATGCAGCCCTATAATCCTGCCTCGTTAACAGAAGAAATCATTCTATAGTTATAGGCATAGACATTAAGATAGGCTGCCAACCCAAATTTACCAGCTGCTCCTTAGGGAGAAGATTGGCAATCTCCTCTCATGTGATTTATAGCCTCTGAAAACCTACTGGAGGATCAGTTCCAAGATGGCAATGAATTGATTGCTGGTTATTTGGGGGGAACACAATCCAATTCATAATATAAAGAATAAGGAAAGAATACCCAAACTAAAAAAAAAATACTAATAAATGATTGCCACTGTCATCTTAAATGTATGAATTAATTCAAAATAGAATCCCCACACCTGTACTCTCCTATAAAAGGTTACTCAGTCTTGAAGACACCCAATTGCTACAGGCAGGTACCAGGGTCGAGAATCAAAGAAGGATGTTCTTATTCAGACTCTTCAGTGGTAATGATTTGACCAGCAGTAAGTCCTGCATTTAGCTTGGCTTCAGTTTTGCAGCGTGTGGAATGATGGCCGAGTGCTCCCTGGTTGTTCCTACAGTTCACACAGACATCTTGTGTTCTGTATGCACAGACACACTGGCTCACATGAGGCCGGAGAGGGAGAGAGCAAGAGGAAAAAAAAGAGGGAAACAAAGCTGGTCTTGTTTCTCTAGTGCTGTATAATGGAGACATCATAAATGGATGGCTTTAACAAAGCAAAATTTACTATGTTAAAGCAGCTAGAAGTCCAAGTTCAGGGGAAGGCTTGCTCTGTCATTTATGGAGAGAAATCCTTGGTTCTCTCAGCATATGTAGGCCTGATTGAAGATCTCCGTGTGTCCTAGCCTTTTTCATTGTCAAGGAGCATCCTTGTGAAGACAGTCAAGTGCAAAAGGACACACTCTACTCCTGGTGAGACATCCTTGGTGGTACTGAGGGTCCTTCCTCTCTCCACCTTTTCTGCTAGCTTTCCTCTTCTTTTATCTCTAGTGACATAAAAAGATATTAAGGGCCACACCCTAGGGGAACTCCTCTTATATTCAAATAGATTGTGATGGGATGCAACAGAGTGTTGCTCTCCACCCTTAACCTTCTTACAACTATTTGGTTTATCAGATATGCTGTTGTTGTTATATGCTGTTAAGTCCCCTGAGACTCATGGGGACCCCATGTACAACAGCTCTGAAGCCTATCCTGTCTTGAGCCAGTCTCACTCACCAACTCACACACACCAACATTACCTCACTTACTGTATCAAACCATCTCATTCGGGGTCTTCCTCTCCTGTGCTGTCCCTCTACTCCGCCGAGCATGATGTCCTTCTCCAAGGATCAGTCCTGCCTGGCCACATGCCCAAAGTATGTGAGAGGGAGCTTCAAAATTCTTCAAGAATAAACTTGGCTTCAACCTCTCCAAGAAAGACCTGTTTGTTATCAGATATAGAGGACCATTATGTACCTTCCACACCATATCATCGTGTGTGTGTGTGTGTGTGTGTGTGTGTCTGTGTTGGGAGGTCACAATTCAATCCATGACAAAACTATTTGCATTTATTTAATTCCCAGCATTTATCACTACTACCTCTTTGATTCTTGGGTTTTTTTTAAACTTCCATGCTATTTTCTTTTTTGTGAAAACATACAAGCAAAGAACACACTGTTTTAACAATTTCTGCATGTATAATTCAGTGATATTGTTTATCTTCTTCAAATCGTATAACTGGTCTTAGATGTTTCCATATTATTCTGCCACTATCAATGTAAAAGTCATTTTTACACAGTTAAAAACACTTTTAATTTGATCTCACAATGAGAAGTCTTTGAGAGAGCAAATAGAAGAACGTTAATAAAAAGGAAGGTGAGATGGCAATACAATAGAATTCAAACTGCGAAGTCTTTTTATCCTCCAAATTTAGTGATTGCATTAGAGATAAACACAGAACCTCATAGTCCAAATTATAGAACAAACCTCAGGACTTCAGCAAGAACTACTCTTTCCTGGTGTAATTGAACCAGAAAGGTTCTTAGCTTAATTAGAGTATCAAGAGATGGAGAGAGTCTGAATTCTGGACTTCTTATATCAATGGTTTGAATTTCCTTTTTTTTAAATAAAATTTTAATTGTAGGGTTTTTTAAATTTTTTAATATTTTAATTTTTATGAAAGTTTACAGAAAAGTTGGATTTTTCAGTCATTCATTGTACATTTTCTTTTTTTACTTACATGCATTTTTATTCTCACTCTTGATCTAAACCCTTCCAATCCCATTCCCACCACTATAGCTTCCCCCCCATTCATTCATTCTTACACTTTTCTCTGTGCCCTCCCATACCCTCCCCCCGTCCCAGTACACTCTTCTCTTGAAAAGAAAATTTCCGCCATTGTTTTACAACCCCTCCCCCCAGGTTCACTCCGCTATGCAGCTTTCGTCCTGGACCCCTGTCAAGACAATAATACCTAATCACTTATCTGTTTCGACACAATATACATCATTTATCCCATCTTTCTCGGATTCCCCCCAACCCTGATGTCAGTCCTGTTTTATAACAGTAGCACTATGCAGTATTTGTCCCTTTGTGACTGAGATATTTCACTCAGCATAACGTCCTCCAGAGTTACCCATTTTGAATAATATTGCATGAGTTCCTTGTTTTTCAATGCAGTGTAGTATTCCATTGTGTGAATATACCACAGCTTCTCTATCCATTCATTTGTTGATGGATACTTAGGTTGTTTCCAACTCCTTGCTATTGTGAACAAAGCCGCAATAAACATGAGTGTGCATATATCTGCTTGGGTGGCAGTTATGGTTTCTTTAGGGTATATTTCCAATAGTGGAATTTCTGGGTCCAATGGTATTTCTATTTGCAAGTTTTTGAGAAAGCACCATACTGCCTTCCACAGTGGTGGCACTATTTTACACTTCAACCAAAAGTGAATAAGGATTCCAGTTTCTCCACAACCTCTCCTCCACAACCTCGCCAGCATTTGTTGCTTGCTGCTCTGTTAAATTTTACTTTTCTTACTGGAGTGAGATGATATCTCATAGTTGTTTTGATTTGCATCATTCTTAGAGCTAGAGATTTTGAACATTTCTTCATATGCTTATTGGCCATCTGAATGTCTTCTTTGGTAAATTTTTCAAGATACTTGGAAGACTTTTTATTTTGTGGATTAGGACTTCTAGAGTTCTTCCAAGCTTTTTGTTAAAGAAGTTTATAGTCCTTGGTTTTAGTCCTAGGTCCATGATCCACCTTGAGTTGGTGTTTGTATATGCAGTGAGGTGTGGATCTTGCTTGAGTCTTTTGCAGATACTTTTCCAATTTTGTCAATGTCATTTGTTTAAAATGCTGTCATTTCCCCACTTAACTGATTTCATCTCCTTGTCAAAAATCTGTTGACAATAGATAGATGTGCTGATCTCCGGGTTCTCAATTCTATTCCATTGATCTATGTGTCTCTCATTGTACCAGTACCAGCTGTCTTAACCACCGAGGCAGTGTAGTAGGATTTGAAATCAGGGAGTGAGATGCCTCTTACCTTTTTTCTGTTTTTAAGGAGTGCTTTGCTTATTCAGGTCTTCTTTCCATTCCAAATGAAACTGGAGATTGCCTTTTCCATCTTGTTGAAGAATGGGATTAGTATTTGTATTGGGATTGCATTGAATGTGTAAATTGCCTTTTGTAGTATTGCCATTTTCACAATATTGAGTCTTCCCATGCATCAGAGAATTGGACAGTGACCAAGGAGGATAGAAGGAGAATTGATGCTTTTGAGCTGTGGTGCTGGAGAAGAGTATTGAGAGTACAATGGACTGCTAGAAAAACAAACAGATTCATCTTGCAAAGGGTTAAACTGGGTGGCTCCTTGGAGGCAAGGGTTCTGAGGCTCTGTATAACATACTTTGGACATGTTGTGAGGAGAGACCGGTCCTTGGAAAAGGACATCATGCTTGGGAGGGTGGAGGGACAGCGCAGGTGGGGAAGGCCCTCTGTGAGGTGGATTGATTCAGTGACTGGGATAATCAGGGTGGGAGTGTCAGAGACAGTGCAATCGGCACAGGACAGAGCAGAGTTTAGGGTTGTTGTACATAGGGTCGCTATGAGTCGCAAGCTACTCAACGGCACATAACAACAACAATCCATGAGCAAGGGATATTCTTCCACTTCTCCAGGTCTCTTTGTTTCTTGTAGTGATGTTTTGTAATTTTCTTTGACT
>NW_006399801.1:4592702-4594052 GCF_000299155.1 Elephantulus edwardii | reverse complement strand
CTTTAACCTCTCTCCATTGAGAACAATGTTGGCTCTTGGGTTTGCATAAATACTTTTCACTATGTTGAAGAAATTCCCCTCTAATCATGTTTTGTTGAGTGTTTTAAGGAAAGTTTACAGAGAAGTTAGATTTTCATTCTCTAATTGTTCCACGTTTTATCCCCTCTCCTTCTCTTCCCTCCCCGCCCACTTTAAAAAAAATAGTCATTCCTTATACAATTACCTAACTCCTCTGCCTCCCAGTCGTCTTTGCAATGATATACCTCTTATTCTGGGATGTTATCATACACATAATGAATGCCTAATCAGATATCACTTTTATACAGTTCTTTCCTTCATCTGTTCCAATACAATGGCCATTATCCCTCTACTCTTATCCTATTCTCGTCCAAAACCCCCATGTCAGACTTGCTTTATAACAGTGGTGCTGTGCAGTATGTGTCCTTTTCTGACTATTTAATTCAGCATGGTGTGCTCCAGAGTCCCTCATATTGTGAAATGTTTTACAAGTTCCTTGTTTCTCAGTGCTGTGTATTATTCCATTGTTTGAATATACCATAATTTTTCTAACTATTCATTTTGTTACTATTCATATGCTGCTATGACCTGGTTGCCAGAGAGAGCATGGTACTGTGTGCGCGGGTGTTGTGGCAGTTTTTGGATGTGAAGGACTACTCTGCCTCCAGGAACCAGGCAAGCCAGGCTTGGTCTAGGGTTTAAGCCAGCAGAGGGCTTCAAGCCCAAAAGGGGAAGATGGGACAGAAGGCTGCCATATTCTCCCAGGTTTGCTCCACCCAGGACTGCTGTGACCTGGTTGCCAGAGAGAGCATGGTGCTGTGTGCGCGGGTGTTGTGGCAGTTTTTGGACGTGAAGGACTACTCTGCCTCCAGGAGTAAGGCAAGCCAGGCAAAACCTATGTACCTGGAGAGAGGATGAAAGGCACCCAAGCGTCGAGGACTCTCCTTCATAGGGTCGCTATGAGTCTCCTGCGACTCAGTGGCACTTAACAACAGTAATATTAGCACAGAGAGAGAGAGATCAGCTGGCCCAGTGGGCAGAAGGAGATGCTACCAAGCCAAAGGTGGGTGACTTTTAATCCACTGCCCTCGGGTCTGTCTTTCATTGTTTTTGTTCAGATATTCCTCTAGGTCACACAGCCCTGATGTACAAGTTGCCTTACCTCGGTCACTTGTGGTTTTTTTGAGGCTGAGCACTGTGACACTGATGTGTCAAATGCATTAATTGTTGACTACCCAATGCAGACAGAGAGTGGGGTGGAGCTCCCCAATTAAAACAAGCTTGGAAGGAGGAGTGGCATCCACTTCCATAATAGCTTGCCTCCGGAAACCC
>NW_006399801.1:4547251-4586942 GCF_000299155.1 Elephantulus edwardii | reverse complement strand
AAAAAAAAATTCTTTTATTGTTATACAATCTCCCCCACCTCCCAGTCCACGCCACTATGTAACTTTCATTCTGGACTCTTGTCAAGACACTAATACCTAGTCATATATTCCTCCTAAACAGTTCTGTCCCTCATCTATTTCAATGCAGTATACGTTATTTATCCCGTCTTAGATCCCCCCAACCCTATGTCAGTTCTGCTTTACAATCGTGGCACTATGCAGTATTTGCCCTATTATGACTGAGATATTTCACTCAGATAATATCCTCCAGGGTCATCCATTTTGTATAATATTTCATGAGTTCCCTATTTTTAATGTAGCTTAGTATTCCATTGTGTGAAAATACCACAGCTTCTCTATCCATTCGCTTGTTGATGGGCACTTGGGTTGTTTCCAACTCTTTGCTATTGTGAACAAAGCCACAGTAGATATGGGTGTGCATATATCTGCTTGGATTTCAGTTCTAGTTTCTTTGGGGTATATTCTCAATAGTGGAATTGCTGGGTCAAACAGTATTTCTATTTCCAATTTTTTGAGAAAGCCTCATACTGCCTTCCACAGTGGTTGCACCATTTCTGTTTCTCAGCAATCTTGCCAACATTTGCTGCTTGCTGTTCTGTTAAATGTTGCTATTCTTACTGAGGTGAGATGATATCTTATGTTGTTTTTATTTTCACCTCTTAGAGCTAGGAATTTTGAACATTTCTTCATGAAGTGTCTGTTCATATCCTGTGCCCATTTTTCAATTGAGTTGTTTACCTTTATCTTGTTGTGGTGGAGTTTAGGGTTTTTTTTAAAAAAAAAACAACATTAAATTAGCCGTCTTTGTGAGAGGGAGATTATGTTGAGTTACAGAGATGGACTCAATTACACACACACACACACACACACACACACACACACAGAGCAGTTGCCATGAAATTGGCTTTAACTCATGGCAACCTCTACAGTCTTCAACATGGTTTGCAAACACCAAGAAGACAAAGATCTTCACCATTGGGACAATAGGCAACATCATGATAGATGGAGAGAAGATTGAAATTGTCAAAGATGTTATCTTACTTGGATCCACAATCAACACCATGGTACCAAACATCAAGAAATCAAATGTTGTATTACACTGATAAACTCTGTTGTCAGGGACATCTCCAAAGTACTGAGCAGCAAGGATGGTGAAGTTTCATCTCATACTTTGGGCATGTTGCTAGGAGAGACCATTCCTTGGAAGGAAAGAGACAATCAGGCTTGGAAAGGTGGAGGGTAACCAGAAAAAGAAGAGCCTCAATGAGTTGGCTTATAACAATGACGGCATGGTACAACCACTATGGAAGGCTGTCTGGCACTTTCTCAAATAGCTGGAAATAGAAATAACATTTGGCCCAGCAATTCCATGACAAGTAATATACCTTAAAGAAACTAGAGTTTCTACCCAAACAGATACATGCTTTATTTTATCACATTTATTGCTGAGTTATTCACAATAGCAAAGAGATGGAAGCAACTCAAGTGTCCATCAACAAATGAAAGGGTAGAAACACTAGGCACATTGATACAATGGAATACTATGCAGCACTGAAAAACAAGGAACCCATAAAATATACAACATGGGTGACCGTGGAGGACATTAAGCTGAGCAAAGTATCTCAGTCATAAAAGGGCAAATACTGTGTAACACTATTGTTATAAAACACCAATGACATAGGAGTTGGGTGGAAACTGAGAATAGAAGGGATAAATAGTGAACACTGTACTGGAAGAGATGAAGGAAAGAACCGTGTAAAAAGAATATATGATTAGGCATTATCTGTATAACCGTCCGCAGTAAGAGGTACATAGTAAAGTGGACTGTGCGGGGAGGGAGAGGAAATTATGTAACAATGAATACATTTTTTTAAGTGAGTTAGGGGGGTAGGGAAGAAAATGTGTAACAATGAATAAATGAAAATCAAACTTTCATTGAAATCACAATTTAAAAAAGGAAAAATAAAAAAATGATGGCAGCAATGGGCTCAAATATATCAGAAGTATGAAGTTGGTAGAGGATAGGGTTCAGATTTGCTAGTCATAGCATCACTATGAGTGGTCCTAACAACAACAACAACAAAACGGAGGCCTTGTGCATGTCAGATTAGAATTATACTCACTCCATTAGGTTTTCAAAGATGAGACCTTTCAGAAGCAGATTTCCAGGCATTTCTTCTGAGACATCTCTGAGTAAGTGAAAACTTCACCATTCATGAACCTACCATTTTTGCTACCCACATAGAAAGACAAAAAGAGGGAATCAGGAGAAAGACAATACTAAAAGGAAAGGCCCAACATCATCAATTCTGAAGTTAAAAGGTGAGAATTCTGAATGAAAGGAAGCAGTTAGCGTGTTGTGTTCTGTACTGTTGAGTTGACTGTGATTCACAGTGACCCCAAGATCAGCAGATCTCAATCCTGCCATATCCTGCACCATCCTCACCATCTCCCACATGCTGCACCCATTGGAACAGTGACTGTGTCAACCGCTTGTTGGAGGGCTTTCATCTTTCTCTGACACTCCTCCTTTCCCAGTATGATGTCTTTTTCCAAGAACTGGGCCCTCTAACAACATGCCCAAAATACACGAAATGAAATTTCACCATCGTTTCCTCTAAGAAGGACCCTGGTTTCACTTCCTCCAAGATAGAGTCGTTTGTTCTTTTGGCAGCTCATGGACTATTCAGCACTTTTTGCCAACAATACAATTCAAAAGCATCAATTCTTTTTCTGTCATCCTTATTCATTGTTTAGTGTTCAGATGCATAGGAAACGATTGAAAAGACCCTGACCTTAGTCAGCCCACAGAAGCCAGAAAAGGCAAGAAATGGATTCTCCCCTCGGACTTCCAAAAAGGAAAGCATTCTACTGACACTGATCTATTAGACCCACCTGTGACTCCTGACATGAAGAAGGGTAAGTAAAAAAATTGTGTTGTTCTAATCCCTCAAACTTGTGATAACTTATCTCTGTAATTAGAAAACTAATACAAATGCTTTATCACGTTAGTTACCATATGGGCAACTCAGGCCACGGAGAAGATCTGGAAATAGTGTAGAGCACATTTCAAAGTTGTCTCAATCAAGCGCAAGAAAGCGGGAATATTCCTCCACCAATCCACAGTATCAGGGGCTGAGACTCGTTTCCAGGAACATCAACGCTCTCGCTCTTTCACATTGCTTTGTGTGGCTTCCTAGTCAGGGAGCAAATCTGCAGGCAAAAATCAGAGGTGTTTAAAATAACCTTCTGTGTGCAGGGGTGAAGATCAAGGACACCAGCAGCATCTGTCACAAGCAACTTTTAGAAATAAAACAGAAATAATTTTTGTTATCGCAAAAATTGGGATCTCCTCCTAGTAGTACAAAATAGGGAGCTCTGGTGGCCTAGAGGCAAGAAGCTGTGCTGCAATCCTGAAGGCAGAAGGTTTGAATCCACCAGCTGCTGCGTGGGAGAAGGATGAGCAATATCCTCCCATACAATTAACTGCCTCTAGAAACCTGCTGGGGGATCAGCTATGGTTTGGTTTCAACTCAATGATACAAAACAAAAACCACTGCAACAAGTAGTACAAGATAGTGCAAGTTCAGATCGGTTGTTCATAAGGTCACGTTGAGTCATACTTGACTCAACGACACCTAACAACAACAGTAATATTTCTCGAGAGCTCCAGTGGCCTGGTGGTAAGAACTTGTGCTGCAATTCCAAAGGCATGAGGTTCGTTTCCACCAGCTTCTCCATGGGAGAAAGATGGATAGTCTCCTTCCATGTGCTTTGCTGCCTCTGAAAACCCACTGAAGAGTCAGCCAGGGGTCGGTTCCAATTCTTTGGCAAACAACAACAACAATAGCAGTATTTTTTTTGTCTGGGTCTGGAAATGTTAAAAACTTCATAAATTTGCAATGATTCTGAACAACCAGGAAGTCTCACCAAACACACCAGTAGTATCTTTTTAGGAAAAACTGGCCAAGATCTAGCCACAATTCTCCCATTGGGCTAACCAGCATATTTCCTTCCTGCTCAGGAGGTGCAGTCCATAGAGAATGGCATTGTTAACCAAAGACTTACCCCTACAGCAGTTCCAGTCTATCAGTGGCTCCATGGACAAAGAAGGGCAGTCTCCTCCAGTGCGAGTTATAGCCTTGGAAACTCAACCTGTTCCCACTCAATGGCACAACAAGTTTTTTAGTTCCTGAGCTC
Organism: Elephantulus edwardii; assembly: GCF_000299155.1. Classification (NCBI taxonomy): domain Eukaryota; kingdom Metazoa; phylum Chordata; class Mammalia; order Macroscelidea; family Macroscelididae; genus Elephantulus; species Elephantulus edwardii. Next base: position 4,582,721 of record NW_006399801.1, on the reverse strand, counting down.
GTGTAGAACAAACTCACCCAAGGAGCCTCAGTAACACTCAGAGGACAGAGACATATGAAATGAACTAGGCATTCATTTTGGTAAGAATATCCAACAATAGCTTTCTGAAGAAAAGAGAAAGATAGCCAATAATTCACAACAGCTGGAACTAAATTCCCATACATTCTTCACACTTTTTTGCACAGTGTTGAAAGGAGTATAAAATCAACCCAGCTTAGTTAGAACATTCTGTCATGAAGTCACAGAGACAAGTTCCAAAGGGAAGGAAAATGTGAATGCAATGTGCTTTTCTGCTCCCTGAAGGCTTAAATGAATGCTATTAACCAATAAATGTTTAAAGATCAAAACTCATAGCATGAACAACGTGTTTTCTAAACTCTGCCTTGCTCAGATCCCTGTCAACAAATGAAGTGCAGGTAAGAGAAAAACATCTTGAGAAAATGAAGAGGAAGAAATAAAGCAAGGGGCAACAAAGATGTTTCTCTTCTTTAAAATTCCTGTTTGAATATTTCACCACATGTAACCTTTGCACAGCTTTCTGTTTGAACTCTGGAATGGAAGAAGTGTCATAACTAATGCTTGTTTCAGACTTGGGTGACCAGTGGAACAGAAACAGAGAGAAGAATCTGGAAAGTGAGGGCAGGACCAGAAGTCCAGGAGGGTCAGGAGGGCCAAACCACAGCTACCTACACATTAGTTCTTTCACAATGACCACCTTCGCTTGATTTTCATGATACCTCATCTAGCCACATTGTAAAAATAGTCACTCAGCCATATATTTCCAACAAAAAAAGATTTTAAAATACGCTTGAATTATGGAGAGCAGTGAGAGAATGAATAAAGATCCCACACCAAAAGCATGTCTTCTTGACAGATACACTTACCAGGGACCCCAGCGGACAGATACAACCAGGGATCACAGCAACCACGACTTAAAAGGATGACTTTAAACTGCATCTAGAAGGCAAATTTTAGAAAGGTAAAATGTCTAAAATGGTATTTTCTTTCCCCCTACATCTCAGTCTTGTCTTTAAAAAGAAAATCAAAGTTGTAAAAATGGTGTGGACCTGGGAATGGTGATGTCTGACCTCTTGCAGCATCACAAGGTGAGAGAATCAAGATCAACTACAAGAGCACTAGTAACCCAAGGCTGATTCCTATGAGGTCAAACATGCTTCTAAGAAGTGTCAAATCTGTCAATCCTGACACCAACCATCTCTCCCACAATGTTGTTCTCTTCTCTGCTGAGTTTAATAATCCACTGCAATAACCAGACAAGATTCATAGATCATATTTTACTAGGGAAGAATAAGTTATAATTCAAGATCAAGAAAACTCAGGATACAATTCTATCAGTACAGCTGCTTTTCAGCCATGCCTGAAGGTAGTCCTCTCTCTGGCCATTGGCCTGTGCATTGCTTGTGCAAGTGTTACAACAATCTCGTGGCTCTGCTAGCATAAATGCCTCAGAAGTGCCCTATGGTGCTCAGCAAGACTAGGCATGAAGGCCCAAGAGCTAAATGGATCAGCAAACCTAGCTTCTCAACGAAAGTCCAAAGGCATTCATTCTGCCAGTCAGTAAACCTTCTGCCCCAAAGGCACTCAGCTTTCTCTCTCCATAAACTGAGTCTATCTCAAACCAGTCTCTTGGTTCTTTTATTTCTATTGCCTCTACTTCTCTGTAATTCATTGGCACTTGCTGTTCTGCTGCTTTTTGTCATCTCTCTTGTGTCTTTTGTCTTTTGTATCTATGGCATTTAGCACGGGACCTCAGGTTCAAAGTTCCTGCTCAACTATAGGCTCTTCTTTCTTGATAACGATAAGATACTTCCCTTCTCACTTCTGGGATGACTTATTTTAAGTTTACCAAATCCTATGTTAGTATTTCACACACTTTATTTGCATGGTCCCAGGAGGAATGTGGCATCAGGATTGGAGGAAGACACATCAACAACCTGCATTATGCAATAACACAATCTTGCTTGCCAAAACCTGAGGTATATGGTACAGAAGGTCAAAGACTGTAGTCTTCAATATGGATTGCAACTCAACATCAAGAAAACAAAGATTCTCACCACTGGGCCAATTGTCAGCTTCATGATAGATGAAGAGATTGTTCACAGCTTTAGTTTTCTGGGTTCTACAATAAACACTCTTGGCACCAGCAGTTAGGAAACCAAAGGATGAACTGCACTAGGAGTACTGTAGAGCAATGGTGTCATTCTGGAGGCTAAGGTGCACTTGATCCCAGCCATGGTCTTTCAATTACTTATTGTGCATTAGAGAGCTGGACAATGGCTAAGAATAATAGGATTGATGCCTTTGAGTTGTGGTGCTGGAGAAGAGTGTTTAACATACCATGGACTGCCAGGAGAGCAAACAGGTCAGTCCTAGAGAGGGTGAAACCAAGCTGCTCCCTGGAGGCTAGGGTTTTGAAGCTCTGTCTCTCATCCTTTGGGCACATGGCCAGGAAAGACTAGTCCTTGGAGAAGGACATTATGCTTGGAAGGGTGAAAGGACAGCACTGGAGAAGACGACCCTGGATGAGACGGATTGACTCAATGACTGGAGAAATGGGATTAGGTCTGTCCCAGATGATGAGACTGGATAGGGCAGAGTTTAGAGCTGTTGTACATGGGGTTGCTGTAAGTCACAGGCAACTCAACTGACACATAACAAAAACAACAACCCTAATGGGTGCCACTAGAGCTCTAGTGGCCTAGGGATAAGATGTAGCACTGCAATTCTGAAGGCACGTGGTTTGAGGCCACCAGCTATCTCACGGCAGAAGGATGGGCAATTTTCTCCCACACAATTAAACAGCCTCTGAAAGCCTGCTGGTGGTGTTGATCATCTATGGGTCAGTCCCAACTCGATGGTACACAACAACAACAACAACAACGAGTGCCACTGACCTTATTGCCAAGCTCTCTAATCCCCTGGAGCACCTTATATTCACACTCAGCCCTTCCTAGTCTCAAGTAACACAAAAAGTAAAGTTTGTCCTTTAACCAGTTTTATCAGTTATCTAGTGTTGCCATAACAGAAATATCAGAAATGAAGGTAACTTTAACAAACAGAAATTTATTCTTAGTATATGAAATGTTCTCCCTCTGGGTTGGTTCTTGTCCTCTCTGAGCTTCTGCTCCTGGAGGATCTGCCTGAAGCTTGGCATCTCTCTTACCCTACCTCTGTCAGTTTCAGGAGGTTTCTTGAATCTCTGTGTGTCTTGGCATCTTTCTTACTAGCTTGTTTAATCTTGTTTATATTTCAAAGGAGATTGACCCAAGATACAACCTATGCCAATCCTACCTCATTAACATAACAAAAACAGCTATTTCCAAAGTGGGATTATAATCACAGGCCTAGAGGAGTATTTACAACACACGTTTTGAGAAGATGGTGCAAGACAGGGCAAGATCTGTTCTAATCCATTGTTCATAAGGTCATTATGAGCCCCAGGGAATGACGGTACCTAACAACAACAATTTTAAGAGGATATAACTAAAATTGTAATACCCAGTCAAGCTATAAATCATTTTCAAGGTAGGAGAAGCAAAACCTTTCCATTTTTAGTTCAATAGGTGCCAATTTATTGATTATATCCTTTGAAATCCTTCAAGACAAATCAGCCTTAGTTCTACTGGGAGAGAAAACAACTGCCTAAGTGGCACAAACGCTAAGCACTCTTCTACAAACTGCAGGTTTGGGGATTCAAGATTGTCTGGAAGTGCCTCTGGAGAAAGACCTAATGACATATTTCCAAAAGATCTCACCCATTGGAAGTGTTATGGACACAGTTCAGCTCTGACATATGTAAGTTATTCCTTGAGTTAGAATCAACTCATCTGTGACTGGATTAGATTTTTATTAGCAAAGAAAATAGCAGCTGTCAGAGCAGCAACATTTAAAGAAAAAAATCAAGTAAATGGGTATACTTTGGTATACTTGCCAACAAATTAGTCAAAAATGCCTATTAAGAAATAGATAATACTTAGAACAACAAAAGGAGGAGAATTAGGAGGAGGAGGATATGAAATGTGTGGTTAATTGCTTCCATGAACAACTGCATCCTTTGCCAGGAGACCAGAAGATCTGGTGGGTGCCCAGTTATCATTATTATGAAATATTTTGACCCAAAGATTCTGTATAAGAATCCTGGCCCAAAAGTGGGAAATGTAGAGCAGAATTTCAAATTCTCATAAACTCCAGACTTTCTGGTGGTGTGGAAAATTGATGAGCCCTTGAAAAGTGTTACCCTAAATAACCCTCAAACCTAAGCCAGCAGTATCTCCTAAAGTCTTTTTAAAACTAAACAGTAGCTTAACTAATAAAACATCTGCCTTGAGTGTTGTGTTCATTTAAGATCTACCTATGTGAGATCAAATTAACAACAGTATCTCCAAAGATTACATCAGTAATTTAGGGGGCAGTGATTTTTTGTTGTTAATAGAGGAAGAACAACTCAGAAAGGGAGGATGAAAAAGGTTGTCCAACTCAAGAAATGTAATCAATGTCACTGAAGTGTGCACAAGAAACTGTTCCATTAGAGTATGTTTTGCAACAACAGCAAAATAAATAAAAATTTTTTAAAATACAATAGAACTTTTAGGATTTCAGAAACTTGCATTATTTTGTTGTAAATATCAGAATTTACCTCTGTAAGCTACGACCTTTTTTTAGGGTTAACATCAGGGATAAAACATTTCTCAGAAAGCTCTTTGACACTGCTTCTTAGCAGCATCACCTTTTTATTCCTGTAGTTATTTCACCTATTTTGACATCTCACTTTTTTTTTCACCAGGTTATCATAGAATTATCTTTAATTGTTTTGAAAGACTGAGTTCACTCTAAAAAGAGATTCTTTTCTTCTATTTATTGTATTCCAAAAATGCCTGGGAAAAAATATTTCGGATTAAAAAATGACCTCTTCAAAGCAATTGTCTTTCAAACTTGCATAGGATAGTTCAAGGTCTATCAGATCAGTAAATATATAAATCACAAGAGAGTTACTTTGAAGAAGTCAATTTTTAATTTGATATTTTTAAAGTACATTTATTTTATAGTCCCATCTATGTGTGATAAAACATCATTGGTTTTAAAGGAAAGAAAAAGTTCAACTAGGCAAAGAATATGAGAGAACATGGTATCCTGCCAGCACCAGCTTACACAGAGCCAAAAGCTGCCTGTACTCTGGTCTGAGAGGCTCAGTAAGACTTTAACTGCTCCCCAAGTGGCTTCTTACTGATCTCTTACAGAGTTGAAATGCATATGATTGATCCCTACTTTGGATTTTGTATGTACGCAGAGTCCTGCTAATGTGCATGCACCTGCCATGGTGAAATTACCTACTTAGCCCCATGGATCCCCAATGTCTTTATTTTCCTTGATTAGATAGACTACAAGAATCTTGAACATGATCATATGACAGAGAAGTTTTGATGCATTAATTGACTCAGTAAAGGTCAGAAGCATTAAGCAGACACCAAACTGTTGAACAGTTAAGAGGTAGAATAACGGTGCAAAATCAACCCCTGGGCTTTTTCTCTTCTGCAACCACAGCTGAAGTGGAAGTGGCCAAAATGAAGTTCAATCCTTTAGTAACTTCTGACCAGAGCGAAAAACAATCAAACAAACAAACAAACAAAAAACCCACAAAAGGCATTTTAACACGTTGCGGCACACTTTTAAATTGACGACCCATGCTTGGAAACGTGCAGGAGGGCTAGCCGTCATTTGCTGCAACGTGTTAATACACCCTTATGTTTGAAGGAAGAGTATGTCTCCTCTGTTCAAGGAGCTGAGACAGAAATACGATGAGTGGTCCATGCCCATCTGAAAGGATGATGAAGTTCAGGCACGATAAAAGTGAGCAAACTGGAAAAGTATTCCAGGTTTACAGGAAGAACTATGTTGTCTGCATTGAATGGGTGCGGTGAGAGTTAAAGCTCATGGCACAGCCATCCGTTGTGGGTATTCACCCCAGTGAGGTGGCTATCACTAGGTGAAACTAGACAAAGACTAAAAAAAGGTTCTCAAACATAGAACCCAGTCTTGCCAAGTAGGAAAAGGAAAGGACAAATGAAAGCAGTAACAACTGAGAAGATGCAGGAGTGAAATAATCTCACACACGACTTCACTAAGGAATGAAAATGGGGGGGGGGGAACACCAAACAAACATCAAAAACCAGGGTATGGTGATGACAGGGACATCCATCATGCTGTTGTTGTTGTCATTCAGCCATCTCCCAACCTACACCACTCAATCTGCTACAGAATGCAGGGCTGCTGGGCCCTATGCTGTCTTCACAATCTCAGCGGAAGCCTGCTATTCCAGTCACTGTGGCAATCAGCCTCCCAATGGATTTCCTCTTTGTCCATTGACCCTCTGTGTACCAAGCATGGTGTCCTTCTCCAGATACTAGTCTGATAACATCGCAAAGGACGTGAGACAAAGTCTCACTGTCGTCTCTTCTAAGGTTCCTTCTATCTCCCCTTATTCTAGTACAGATTTGTTTGGGGGGTTTTGGCACTTTATATATAGCTAATATTCTTTGTCAGCATCACAATTCAAAGACAATTCTTTTTCACTAACTCATTGTCTAATTTTCATATGCCTAGAAGATAATTGAACAAACCGTGGCTTGGATCTGTTGCACCTTAGTCCTCAAAGTGCCGTCTGTGCTCTTTAATACTCCAAAGTGGTCTCTCGCAGCAGATTTGACCAAGGCAACAGATCATCTGATGTCCTGACTGCTGCTTCCTTGACGTTGATCAGGATCCAGGTAAATGAAATGCTTGTCGCCGCCTCTCTTTTCTCCATTTAGAGGGAATCCTTAGAGTGTTGATTGATTGGGGTTGAGACAAAGTTCAAACAGGGTTTGGGCAGCGAAGAAAAGTCTCTAGAAGTCTTATGGGAGAAAGGATTCATAAGAGAAATTAGGCCTTTGCTAATTGTAAGAGGAGTTAAATAAATCAAACTTTAGAAATGGGAGTAGAGATAAGAGAATCACAGTCGCCAGCCAAAGTGAAGTCAAATCAATCTACTTTTCAAACACAAAATTCAGAGAGAGGTTCTAGAGCCTTTACTGGGTCTCATACCATGTCATTGTCCCAAGTGGTTGGTTGATGTCATGTGGTACATCTTTCTGATGTAACCAGCTTCATCCAATAACCACCTCATTTCCATAATCTGTTAAATAGGTGAGATTTTAAGTCCTCTTAATAACTAAGTCACTTCAATCACTGGAGAAATTGCCAGGGTTTAGAGGTTATATCTCAGCAACTAGGACCAAATTATAAGGTCAGATACCTTGTAAATGCCAACAGAGGTGTGGAGAGTCTAATTCAGCCAGACACCTGACCATGTTCAATCCTTTCCTGACCTCGGACCCCAGCAAGGACTGCAAACGCCACTTCAATGCCCCCTTGCACGTGTGGAGGAAAATCAGTCCTCCGAGCTGCGGCAGGAGTACAGCATGCACTCCATGTCCTTCTGCAAGGACAATGAGGTTGAGGTGCTTGGAGGACACACAAAGGTCAGCCAGCTGCCAAGGTAGTCCAGGTGTACAGAAAGAAGTAGGTTATCTTACACCCAAAGAGTGCAGCGTGAGAAAGGTAACAGTACAACCATGCATGTGGACATTCACCCAGGAAAGGTAGTTATCACCAGGCTCAAAGTGGGCAAGGATCCGAAAACAATTCTTGCATGTCAAGTCAAATCTCAGAAAGCTGGGAAAAAAAGGCAAATATAAGGAAGAAATGATTGAGAAAATGCAGGATTGAATGCAACTTGTTGAGCAACTACACTTTAACTGGATTTCTAGCTGAGTATGTGTTCTTGTGAACTTTCCAAATATTCCCTCTCATTGTTCAGAAGTCGCTCTGTAAACCTGCCTTTGCAGTTGTGATTCATAATTTTTAAAATAAAATTGAAAATATTTCCCAGTTGTGGGCACATTAAGTGCATGCACACACACACACGCATACACACACATAATTGTAAATGCCACAATCAATACCTAGTGAACTTAGGAATCTGTACAGAGATCTCCAGGCAAACTGTAGAGTGTGATCTGGTTACTTCAAGCAACGTATGGGTTACAGTGAGAAAGAACTGGCCAATGTTTGAAAATTTGCAGAGAATGTAGGAAATTCAGAAATGTACGAGTTTGAATTTTTTTTTCTTATTTGCAACCTTTCCAGTCAACAAAATAATTTTCTATCAAAATAGAGACATGAAGCAGCAATTAAATCCCTAGTCCATAAAGTAAGGCCAAGCCTTAGAGCCAAAATTGAGTCACTGTCATGGTTGTAAGGTCCTTTATTAACATGTTTGTAAGAAAGATACTGGAGTCTGGTGTACTTGTTCAGTGGGTCAGAAAGTCTTCTGGGAAGCTTAGGAGTGGGTTGCAAGAGGAACTTGATGTGCCTGTGACACTAGTAAGTACACCACAAGAATATCTGAAAACTGATTATGAGAGCAGTATGACTTTTGGTATATGGAGTAGAATGGAATAAATTATATAGAAGAGGTACACAATTTTTGACAGAGCCATGTAGGCAAAGTACCGGCAATTAGGTTATAAAAGACTACCCACAATATGAAAAGTTCCTTGTGCTGTACTGTTCAACAGCTACAAAGTAGACTGAGAGATTTTTCGCAGCAGGTCCCTGGAGAAGAACTTCATGCTTGATAAAGAGTTTTGCTGTTCAGCAAATTCTAGTCAATTCCTATTCATTGTGACACTATGTACAACAGAACAAAACTGCCTCACCTGAGCCAACTACCTGACCTGAGCCATCCTCGTGATCTCTGCTGTGTTTAAGCCCAGGGGCTCAAGCGTCGTGTAGATCCACTTGTTGATGGTCCTACTCTCCTTTGCTGGTCCTCTAATTACACAAAGACTGACTTCTCTTGACAGCATACCCAGTGCATAAGGCCAAGTCTCACTATCCTTGCCTCTAGGGAGAGCTTCAGCTACATCTCTCCCAAGATATATGTTTCTTCTTTTGGTAAAGAAGGAAAAAGAGGAAGACCTTCAGTGAGACAGATTGACACAGTGGCTAAAACAATAGGCAGGATCACAGCAGACTGGGAGGATGGTACAGAACTGGACAGAGCTTCATCCTGTTGTACATGGGGTGAAAAGTAACTAACAACAAGAATGATGCATTTTCCACTTCTCTTCAAAAGTGCCTGATGCAGGACAACAAACAGCCCAGAGAGCAGCAGCGTGGGACATCATGGCAAAATGGAGATAGAAACCAGGCTCAAAGAACAGAACCTGGGGGGCACGTCACAAGATTCTGGACTAGACATCAGGCTCAGTGAGCAGGTTTTAAACTACACAGCAAGCATTCACCGCTCCCAACATAAGGAGATCTGACAGCATTCACTAAGCAAGTTTCAAAAATTCTGTTGACTGGCAACTGCCAAGTTCTTCTGATTCTCTTCCTCTTCAAACGAAAGTGCTTACTTACTGTCCCCATTTCACCATAGTATTTTGGATATGTATATTAAGGCAGCAGAGAGAAATTTTTTTCTTTTAGTTCAAAGTCTCCTGAGAGAGAGGAATTGTGTTGGGTTCCACATCAGACAAGGAAATCTTGGATAGCAGGGTAGTGTGTTCCACACTAAAGCCACAAGAGCTCCTTTGATCACGAGATCTTGAACTCTAGCAATACGACTTGATAAAATTGGGGGATACAGGATGGAAGGGAATATATTTTCTGTACTGAGGGGGGTATATTTATTAACATACATGTTTGTTAATAAGAGAGGATTATTGCAAGTTAGGTTATTGTTCAGAAAATTTTATTTTGCCTTTCCCTCATACACACACACACACACACACACACACACAGAGAGAGAGAGAGAGAGAGAGAGAGAGATAATAATATACTTTGTGGCTGTAGATATGACCATATGGCTCGCTTTAGCCAGCAGAATGCTATGAAAAGCCCCAGTGTACTAGGCCCAATCCTCACCTCTTAGAGGCTCCCTCTGTGCTTCTACTTACCTTCTTAATCAAAAAGCATGCTCGGGGTAGCTTGCTGGTCCCACAAAGACGATCATAGTCACAAAGAGCAGAGTTGAACCTTGTGTAGATCAACTGACCTCCAGGCAACCCCCAGGTTCGTGAGCAAGCCCAGCCAAGATCAGCAAGTGACAGCCAAGATAAACCAAGCCGACACTCGTAACATAATCCTCAACACACAAAGTAGAATAAATGCTCTCTTTTTGTTTGAGCTGGGATGTTGGCGATTATTTATGATGTATCACTATTCTGACTATAGAAAATTTCGACAAAGAATAAATTGGAAATAATAGCTCTGGGAGAAAGAAGAAATTCATTGTCATCAAGTTAGCTGTCCCTTCATTAGATTTTTTTTAAGGCTGTAAGTCACGGAGATTACCCATCTTTCTCTTTCAGAGATGAAGGTGGATTTGAACTCCTAGACAAGAACTGTCTTTGAATTAGCAGCATAACTCCTCACGGACCACCAGAGATCCCTAGGAGAAATAATCGGAGGAGAAAATGCCTATTTACTGAACACTCACAATCAGATACTAACTCTTTTAATCCTAGAGGTGGGGATTTAAATGGAATAGACTTTTTTCCTTGGAAACAAGCCTATTGTCTTTGAGTCAATTCCAATTCACAGCATCCCTATGGCACAGAGTAGAACTGCCCCATCGTGTTTCCAGGGTTGCAATCTTTTAAAGATGAAGCAGACTGTCACATCTTCTACCTGCAGAGCTGCTGACGGATCCAAACCTCTGATCTTTTGGTTTGCAACCACACACTTAACTATTGAACCACTAGGACTCCTTAGCATTCTAAGTGGTATTTCAAACCAAATGTAACTAAAGCTACGTTTCTGTCTCCCACTGTCATCCTTTCATCATTTTTAACTCTTACGGTGTTCACTATCTTTTTTAAATGGCAACTCCATTTGACCAGTTGCTCCAGCCAAACAAAGCTTAGGGGTCACTCTTGATTTCTCTTTTCCTCTCACTTCTCATATGAAGTTAAATCAGCACATTCAGTTGTCTGTTTACAAATATATCCAGATTCCAAAGTTATCTGTGAACCTTCCTTCAATTCAGTCAGGCCTTGCCTAGACCTCAACTAACTGCTCTTCCTCCTTCTCCAGGTGGCCTCTATCCCTCCTCTGTCCACATCACAACCAGAGCATTTTATGTCACATCAAGTCCCATCTTGCTACTTTCTTTTCTTGCTTACAAACTTTCCAAACACTCTTATCTCACACAGAATAAAATTTTTTACAGTGCCTCACACTGTAAAGAAGATGACAAGATCTCAAATGATCCAGAGCCCTGTCCCTCATCACTTTTCATTAAGTGCCTGTTTGGTTTTCACTCCAGCTACATTGGCCTTTTAATTGATTTTTTTGAAATAAATTTTTTCTTTTAATTGAGATTTTCAACAAAAGTTTACAGAAAAGTTAGATTTTTTTAACAATTTATGTTCTCAGATTTGAGCAAAGCCGGGGTAGGTTTGTAGTCCCAAGAACAAAATATCATCACTTGCAAATGTTTCAAGTTTGCAAAATAATGGCCTATCCAAAGTAGCTAAGCAATTAATTTCTCAAACAGTGGAGGTTAGATGCCAATATTATCACATTCCTTGTGTTCCTTAAAACTTTCTCTTCACCCATTGGATTTCTGAAGGATGATTCCAGATTTCATGCCTTCATGCCAGTGGCTTTCTTTCATTGACAATTTCCAATCCTCAAGTCAAATAACTTTTTTTCCCCTATTCAAACCTTTTATTTTGTTATTGTTGGTGCATGAGGAAAACTGCTTTGCCCATAGCTCATGGTGCCCCGGACTTCTGACACCAACCTGTTATCCGGTTAACTGGGAATCAGACCAAGCCATTTTCTTCTTATGTTTGGTCAATTGATAAGTGGCACTTACTTAACTGATGCTTTCTTTCATTTAACCTTTAACAAGAACTTGTATGTTTCATTGATTATGCCGCAAGAGAGAGGGACCGGTGGTAATTCAGATGGGCACCTCTGAAAAGATTTGCCCACTTCCTCTTCTGTTCTAGCCAGATTTAAAAAAAAAAAAAAATCCTGGAGAAAGACCGAAATTCCCCACCAATCTGAAACTGCATGCTTGTCTTTACAACATTAATTGGAAAAAACAAGAATCCCAACACGGCACCTAGCAGGCCTCCACAGATAAATCATTGACCAAGTGAGCACTGTAAAATTTTGCAGCAGGCAGGTCTCCTTAAGGGGGCCTCGAAAGCCAAAAAACAGGGCATTGCTCGATCTGTTACGGAGAACAATTGGCACCAGGCCTCAATAATACTCTCTAATCCCGTGGCATTTTAGTGCCTTGAAAGCCTGGTGTTTGTAAATTTGTCCTGATGCTTGTGGTCTTGTAGCAGTCTGAACTCTTTCCAGTGGAGTGAAAATGGCTTCTGTTGTCACTACAAGCATTGCAATCAGGCTATATATTGCAAACTTTGGGGTAGTGACGTGTTTGCAGAGAAGAGAGGATAGATCTTCATACAGATCAAACATCAGCGCCAGCATGGTTGTCTTCTGCATTAATGGGGGAAGAATTCCTCGATACAAGTTTCGGAATCCATCCCTCCTCAACTGAAGGATTGCATCCCTGGTTTTAATGCCATAGAGCTGTTGTCGAAAAGGACCTTCTGCATGGGAAATGTGATTACGATGTTGTTGAAAGCTGCACAGCAGCCATACAGGTAATGTTTCATTTGACTAACACTGGTAATGTGAGGTGATTTGAAGATGTCAGGATTGGTGGCCTCTTTTCATGAGCTTCTGAATCCATCATGTTGCTTAAGATCTTTCTTCTTTATGAAGGATTTTAATCCATGGCCACAGGCGTTCCAGCTCCACGCCCCAAGGCCATCCACCTGCAGGCCTGAGGGCCTCAAATCACTTATTCCTTATAGAGACAACTCTGAGCAGGCCCAATTACCTGTAGGCAGCCCTTCCCAGATGGGAAGACTGTCTTTCACCACTCGCATGGTGGCCTACTTCCTGGGGAACCTTATTCACGTCCGATTTATTTTCTGTCTGTAGTTCTCCAACGACCCTGAAGGTTTCCTTTCCCAATTCCTTTTCCTAGAGGCAACTCCATTTTCTTACCCAGCTCCTTTCCTTCCCCCAAGGATACATCCCCACCCCTTAGAAAAGTTAGATTTACATTTATTCATTGTTTCTCATTTTTACCCACCTCCCTCTTTTCCCCCTCTTCCAGTTCACTTTTTTGGGGTTTTTAAAATATACATTCATTGTTGCACAATTACCTCCCCTGCCTCCCAGTTCTCTTTGCAATGTACCTCTTATTTTGGGCTGTTGTTGTACATATAATGCCTAGTCATATATTCCTTTTAAACAGTTCTTTCCTTCACATGTTCCAGTGCAATGTTCATTATTAATTCACTCTTATTCTGTATGGATCATGCAGTGATTACAAAACCTTTTTTTCCTTTCTTTTTTTTTTTTTAATTCTTCATTTGGGTCAAAATTGACAAATCATATTTCTTTTCAATTTAATCATTCACAAATCATTTTGTTTTATATCCTTAATGTAATTAATTGGTTATAATACCCAAGCAGCTCCTTATTGTCATAGTTTCCTATGTGGTTGTCAGTCTCTTGTTAGGTTCTCATGTTTGAAATTTAATATTATAAAGGGAATATTAGTTACACACATCTCTTAGAAAGACATTTTCGCTTCATCTAACTTACCTACTTTTTAATTTTCACTCCCTTCCCTCCCATGCTTCATTGAGTTTTGTAGACGCATTCAATGCCCCATCCACTCTACCTCAGCACTTATTTCCTCAATCCTATTTATGGCTTCCTGCGGCAAGTACCTGCAGCTTCTGACCTGAGCTTTCTCTTGGCCCACATGCAAGGAAAACAGATCTCAGCTCACGACAGACACAGTTTAGAGGATCAATGGCCCTTCTTCTTCTCCACTTGGGTGGGAAGGCCACTGCTGAGGACTTACTTGAAACATAAGAGGTGCTGAGCAGAACTGACCCTTGGATCTTCAGAGTGACAGCTTGCTTGTTAATGGATCTACTGTTTGTTCCTCCTCTTCTCTGTCTCACTTTCTCACTTTTCTATCCAGGCTTCCTGGATCACTCCCAGGTAAACTACTTAGACTTGAATCTGTGTTCAATGTCTGCTTCTGGGAAACCCTAACTCAGATCGCTTTCTTTCAGTTTTTTAAGCATGCCATGGATACCTTAGGACCTTTGCTCCAAATTTCACTCTACTACTATTCTTCTTCCATAGATCTGACTAACTTCCTTCAGGTCTCATTACTTTGTCTGAAACTTTCTGCGACAGACCTGCTCACTCCATTCTACTTTCATCCTTTTTCTCATTATTCTAAACACTTTATGTGGTCTGTATTATGCACTAAAGCACAGTTTCAGGATACCTTTAACACTGCTGTACTGTTATACTTCAAGTACCTAGAGCAGAACTAGCCGCACACTAGGTGCTCAATAAACTTTTATGGAATGAATATTAATCTTTCCACTTTACAGAATGAATAATAATGCCATGTGTCAGGGCTTACATATGTTAAAACATTTAACCCTCTCAACAGGAACAGTTTCCATTCCCACTTCATAATTGAAGAAACTAAGGCACTGAGAGGCTAAGTGGGTTACTCCAGGTACATAGTCAAGGCAAAGGAGAGCCACCCATACGAGCTACATGCTTATCTACTCTGATACCAGAAGTCCTAGATGGTATCGTTACCTCACCTGCTCTGACCAGACCAAGGCCAAACTGGTGGTTCCTTATAGAATGAAAGAAAAATGCAGAGTAAAAGGCCAGACTGAGTGGGCCACTTAAAACTAGAGAACTCCTTCAAGATCATCACCTAAAGATATTTCAAAACTTGAACTGAAACTATCCCTGGAGATTATTTTTAGTGAAATAACAGATTGATACACAGTATAGTGTTGTTGTTAAATGTCGTGGAGTCATAGGTGACTCATAGCAAGCCTATAAAGAAAAGTCCTCGATGCCACCCCTGCTTCCAAGCTTGTTTTAATTGGGGAGCTCCACCAAACATTGTCCACCATGGGTAACCATTATTGCATTTGACACATCAGTGTCACAGTGTTCAGCTTCACAGTAACCACAAGTTACCTCACAGTAACACTAAAAAAACTCAAACAAAAAGTGCCTATACATGACTGGCTCTGATGGAAAAAGATGGGAAATCTCTTATTGTGCAATTCTCCTCTCCCTTTGTTGTGCACCATTGAGTCAGATCTGACTGGCACAGGAGGAGATTGTCCATTCTTCTCCAGCAGAGTATCCAGTGGATTAGAACCATGTACCTTCCCGATTGCAGTGCAGCTTGTTGCCAGTAGGCCACGAGAGCTCCCTGTCTTATTGTCTAATTTATGCTCTCTGAAAACCCACTGGAGAGCCAGCTGTGGGATGGCAATTAGTTGAGTTCAGTATATGAGACCAAACCGTTAACATTACTTTAAAGCAAAGATGAGAAAATAAGGGTCAATGATACTAGAGTATTGGAAACAGAGCAACCAGAATGCAATTAAGAGAGCCTTAATACATTGTGGAAAATGTAACTAATACCACAGAACAGTTAGTATGTATGTTGTTGTTTTGGGGTGACATCAAGTGGACCATGACACATGGCAACCCTATGAACAACAAACCTGAAACTCACGCCATCCTCATGGCCTCTGCCATGCTCAAGTCCACTGTGGTAGTCATTGTGCCAGGCCATTTTTTTTAGTTTTTTTTATTATTATTAATTTTAATTAAAGTTTACAGAGACTGAGGATTTCCATTCATTAACTGTTGCACTTTTCTCCCTGCCCACCCCTTCCTCCCTCCAATTCATTCTTCTCTTTAAAAAGTGAAAGAAAAATTCTTTCACTGTTATACAATCCCACCCCCCAAAGCTCCACTATGCAGCTTTCATTCTGGACTCCTGTCATGACAATAATACCTAATCACATATCCCTTTTAAACAGTTTTCTCCCTCATCGTTTCAAGGCAGTATACATTATTTATCCCATCTTTCTCAGTCTCCTCCAACCCTGATGTCAGACCTGTTTTACAACAGTGGCACTATGCAGTATTTGTCCTTTTGTGACTGAGATACTTCACTCAGGACAATGTTCTCCAGGGTCACCCATTTTGAATAATATTGCATAAGTTCCTTATCTTTCAATGCAGCGTAGTAGTCCATTGTGTGACTATACCACAGATTCTCTATCCATTCGTTTGTTGATGGGCACTTAGGCTGTTTCCAACTCCTTGCTATTGTGAACATAAACATATTGTGAACCATAAACATGGGTGTGCACAGGCCATTTTCTTGAGGATCATCCTCTCTCTCACTGTCCCTCTACCTTTCCCAGCATGATGTCTCTCTCCAAGACTAATTTCGCCTGAAAATAGGACCAAAGTAAGTGAGATGAAATTTCACTACCCTTGCCTGTAAGAAACATTCTGGTTGCACTTGCCCCGAAACAGACTTTTGTGAGATGCAGATCCTTTTTCCGTTTTCTGCAGGTTGCAATCTAGTTTTGCTAGCACCATTGAACAGATAACCATTTCTCCATTTGATAGGTTTTATTTCCTTGTCGAATATCAATTGGCTATAGATAGCTGGGTCTTTTTCTGAGTTCTCAATTCTGTTCCATTGGTCTATGTGCCTGTCACTGTACCAGTACCATGCTGTTTTAGTTACTACTGCTGTGTAGTGTGTTTTAAGATCAGGGAGTGCTACGTCTCCCACTTTACTTTTGTTTTTTAGAAGTGCTTTGCTGATTCGGGGGTCTCTTTCCTCTCCAAACAAACTTGACAATTTTCCTTTCAATCTCCTTAAAAAATGAATTTGGTATTTGGATCGGGATTTTGTTGAACATGTAGATTGCTTTTGGTAGGATTGTAATTTTCAAAATATTGAGTCTTCCTATCCATGAACAGGGCACATTTTTCGAATTTTTAGGTCTTTTATTATGTCTTGCAGGAATACTCTGTAGTTTTCTTTGAATAGGGCTTTTGTATATCTAGTTAGGTTCATTCCCAAGTATCTGAATTTGTGGTTGGCTATTGTAAATAAGGGTATTGTTTTCTTGGGTTCCTTCTCTGAGTTCCCTTTGTCACTGTAGAGGAATCCCACTTATTTCCCCCCTTTTTTCTTTTCTTTCTTTTGTTGCTGTTACTGTGTACCGTCAAATCAGAGCTTTGCTGTGCATAGGATCCTTGGCTTGCAATTGTTTTCTTTCAACTTTCTGTATATGCCATCCCATTGTCTTCTAGCTCACATGGTTTCTGCTGAGAAATCAGAATTTAATCTAATAGCTTCCCCTTTGTAGGTGACTGTTTTTCTCTAGCTCCTTTTAGAATTCTATCCTTATATTTTGATTTGGAGAATTTGACTATGATATGTCTTGATGTTTTTCGTTTGGGGTCTAGTCTATCTGGTGTTCTCTGT
The DNA here is from genome assembly GCF_000299155.1 of Elephantulus edwardii. Lineage (NCBI taxonomy): Eukaryota > Metazoa > Chordata > Mammalia > Macroscelidea > Macroscelididae > Elephantulus > Elephantulus edwardii. Next base: position 4,565,197 of record NW_006399801.1, on the reverse strand, counting down.
GCCTCTTAAACGTGGACTTCCACATTCTTCAAAATAGCTGGAAAGTTGTTTCCTAGTACTTCTTTCATAATTTTCTAAGTGATTTCCCTGTCATTCCCATGTTCTGGAATCCCAGTCATACATATATTGTTCTTTTTGATTCTAACGTTTTCTTCCTTTTCTTTATATCTCATCTGTGATTTTTCTTCTAGTATATTTCCAGTGAGGCTCTTGTCTTCCAGCTCACTAACTCTGTCCCACCTCTTCAGTTCTACTTTTTTGTCATCCCAGCATGTTGAACACTTCTGTCATTTCAGTCTTGATATTCTGGATTGCATTTTCATGCTTTTCTGTTATTTCCAGTACTGTGTTAGCTGTACACTCTCTGTCTTGTGATGATTTTTTAAGTTCTTGTACCTCTTTATCTATACTATCAATTCTTTCTTCCATCGTTTGCATTTTCTTTCTTAGCTGTTCAAGTTGCTCCTCATCAATATATTTCTTCTGGTTTGTTGTCTCTGGGGTATTTGCTCCCTTAATGGCTTTCATTGTTTCGTCCATCATTTGCATTATCTGTTCAAATACCTCCACATCAACATATTTCTTCTGGTTCTCTCTATCTAGGGTATACATTGGGTCTGCTTTTTTAGGAGAGTCTTATTTTGTGTTCTCATGACGACTGAGGCAGACTGCTACTTTCTTGACATTATGTGAGGCTTTTCTTAGTAGATAATAGGTTGTTGTAACTATTTAGTGACCAGAGTATGGTAATGTTTTCTAAAAGATCTGTATATTTGTTCTCCCTTCTTGGCCTGAGGCCCGCAGGGTGAATAGCCTGACAGTGTTCCTCCAAAGTACTTCAATGGCAAACCAGGAAGCCTGTTGTTTCTTTCCAAAATGGCATCTGCATCTTGCTCGAGCTGTCCTATCCCCTTCTGCTTGAGGTTAAGGGGTCCTGCTTGGTGTAGTAAGACAGCAAATATTACCTCCAAAGTACCTGTGATGTTGGTGTTCCTGGTGTTGGAAAGTGGGGGCAGTAGTTGGGCAGTGAAACTGCAGCCCCTCATCCCAGCAGGCAGAGGTTCTTTTGCCAGCCAGGGTGTGAGTGCACCTAGGCTGGGCCACAGCCTTTAACAGATGCTGGGGAAGCAATGGCTGGAAGACACTCCCTGGCCGGCCATGCTACACAGACCTTGGCATCTTTCAGCAGAGGAGTAATTGTAAGGTCCCCAAAGAGGCACACGTCTCATGAGAAGAGCTGTGTCTCACCAAAAATGTAATTTTTAATACCTATACAATATTTTGTGAAGTGGATTGCCTTAATTTACTAAAAACTGTCCTTATTCCTAAACAAGGCATGTTTCAGATTTTTTTTTTATTATTATTTCATTCTGCTGTACACCCTATGAATTAGAGTTGACTCAATAGCACTCCACAGTACTTTACAGTAATGAAATTTCAATATATACATTCACTGTAAAAGATTTGAGGAACTCTAGGGGGAAAGAACATGAGCATCACCATCAATTCTGACTGTCTAGTAATTAGGAGCTGCACTGGGAACCCAAAGGCACATGGCTCAAATCTACCAGCTGCTCCAGGGAAGAAAGATGGGCAATCAACTCCCATGTGATTTACTTGCCTCTGAAAACCCACTAGAGGGTCAGCTATGAGTCGGTTTGACTGCACACAACAAAGGATCATCATATGGAGCTCTAGCGATATAGTCGGCAGTGGGTTGCATTACTAACACTGTGTCTCTAGTGGTTTGAATCCAGTAATGGCTCTTCAGGTGAAAGGTGAGTAATCTCTTCCCATATGGATTTATAGCCTTGGGAGTGCAGTGAGGAGTTGCTGTGAGGCAGAACCAGCTCAGCAGCAGTGGATTTTTAGTGTTAGGATCACTCTATTTTTTTTCCCACATACAATGAGCCCAAAGAGAATTGATGCCATTGAGCTGTGGCGCTGGAGAAAAGTGTTGAATATACTAAGGATTTCCAGGAGAAAAACCAGGTTCATCTGGGAGAGGGTGAAGCCAGCCTGCTCCTTGGAGGTAAGGATTCTGAGGCTTCATCTGATATACTTTGGGCATCTTGCAAGGAGGGACCAGTCCTTAGAGGGACATCATGCTTGGAAGGGTGGAGAGACGGCAAAAAAGAGGAAGACGCTCAATGAAATGGGTTGATTCAGTGACTAGGATAAAGACGGTAGGCATGTCTGAGACAGCACAGTTGGCACAGGATATGGCAGGTTTCAGAGGTATTGTACATAGGGGCGCTATGAATCACAAACAACTCGATGGCACATAACAACAACAATGTGTCCAAATAAACAATGTACACAAGTCTAACACACATACAAAATGAATATGGAAGTTGCATGAATTGCAAGAATAGAATAACATGTGCATTATTTACACAAAGCTATAGCCTTGTTAATGAATGGGATAATTTTTTTATTCCAATGTTTTTAATGTTCAAATATTTGATACAAGATTAGTATCATGCTCTGTAAATTTTTTCTACTTGTAAAAGTTTTAATATTATGTTATGAACATTTGTTGTTAGGAGTTTTTAAAAAATGTAATTTCTAATGTCTGCACAGTATTCCATTAAACAGATTGTTTTAATTTACTGAGAAATGTCCTACTCCTAAACATTTAGCTTCTCTCAGATTTCTTGGAGTCAATGAGCATGCCAATAAATCTGTTTCCATCTCTGGATTATTTCCTTAGGACTAATTCCTAGAAGCGAAATGGCTGGGTCAGAGGGCACTCATCTGGCTAATATGACATTTGATTCCAGACAGCAATCCTGAAAGGTCTGCCTAATATTCACTCACACAAAATGTAGATAAGGTTCCTGAGCTCCATTGCTAGAGATAGTTTTTATCTGATCAAGCTGCCTATGTAATGTATTCAAACACTGATTTCCTAGGAGAATGAGTGTCTTGCCAAAGATTAGTGACAAGATGAGACAGGAAGAACAGCATTTCCTTAGATATATGAGAGGAAGTAGACCCAGGACCAGGTAACACATACTTGGCAGAGAAACCTTACCCCAGAATGTCACCTCATCACCCTTTCACCTCACATCCCACCCCAAGGACTCATCAACTCTCCTGCAAATCAAATAAAACATACTACATCTCCAATGATTCCATAAATTTCCTTCATCTCTTGGAACCTGCCAGGACATTTCCAAATTATGATTTCTTTCACCCACACAGTCACCAAATGACCCATGTGATGAGGAATTTGCTATTCACTGCAGACAAGATCCAACACCAATAAAATGTTCTAGCCTCAAGCTGTTCAATGGAAAGCCTCTATTTTAAAATCTAAAATAAAAATAATAATAAATTTCACTGCTGTCAGTAAGACTTAGGTGAACCAAAAACACAAGTCTTTGTTCTTTACTCTCCTCTTAAAGTAAGATGAGAATTCTGTCCCCTCTAGTGATTTGGGTCACATCAGCGAGACCATAACTTATTCTAGCACATTAGGCAAAACTGTCACTTGAAACGCAAGGTATAACATCATCCCAAAGCCAGAACTAAATCTTAAAATATTACCACTTCTCCTATTAGAAATCAGAGTTTCTAGCTTCTTTTTCCAAAAACATATTAAAAATTGTCTCTGAAAAAAATTAACATTTTATCCCTGAATCATTGATTTTATTTTCTCTATCCACTTTGGAAAACACATATACTCAAGGACAGGAATATTACACATTTATTATATAAGATTTTGATGATTTAACTTGGTAAGGATCACCTGGATGAATGCCATCACACTTCTGGAAGCAAATTTAGGGTATTTTTTAGAGATTAAGAGCTCACCACAACCCTTGCCAAGTGACTTTAACAATTGTTCCACGAGGCTCCTTCTAATCTTCTTTTAGATATTTGAGATTTTCCCCTTTTAATCTTTATACTTCCATTTTAAACTCTCTGTAATTTTCCCATTCAATCAAATGTTAGACTTGACTGTAAATACCTCAAGTGACAGATCATCCAATATATCAATGTGTTCTCATCTCCCTATGCTATTCTGGCTTTACTGCCTAAGAAAGCCTTGGTGCTGTTTAGTGGGAACCTACTTATCGTTGACCCTCCAGTGGGTTTTCTGAGGCTGTGACACATGGGAGGAAATTTCTCCCTCAGAGTGGCTGGTGGACTCTAACTACAGAGAAGTACAATCTTTGGGTTAGCAGCACAGTTATCTACAGACTAAACCACCAGAGCTAATGCTTGTTCTTGTTGTTATTGTTTAGTATCATTGTGTTGAAACTAACCCATAGCAGGTTTTCAGAGACAATTAATTGCACAGGAGGAGATTGCCCATCCTTCTCCCATGAAGCAGCTGGCAGATTTGAATCACATGCCTTAGTCAATCCTTTTTTATACTGTTGTTGTTGCTGGATGCCACTGAGTTGATTTTTGCCTCACAAAGGACCCACTGTGACAAATACAACTGTACCATAGGGTTTTCTAAGCTGCAATCTTTGTGGGGAAAGATGGGCAAAATCTGTAGGGAGTGATGACGTTAATCCAGAGGCTCTGCCGGAGAAATATGGGCAATCACTTCTTACTGATCCTGGGTGCATGATAGTGGATGAGTGACGCGGGGGCAACGAGCTTTTATTAATTATTTTTGAGCTTTTATTAATCCCTATGAAAGCAGATCACCAGGTCTTTCTCCCGTGGAGATACTGAAGGGGTTCACATGACCAACTTGTCCATCAGTAGTCAAGCTCTTAACCAATGCTTAAACAAAAGAATAGACGGAAACCTCGTAGCCCTTAAGAAATTTACCTGGATTTCATGTCTGACAAAACACACAAAAAACTTTACTTCCATGGAGTCTCCTGGTTAGCAGCAAAGCAGGCTAAGAACTATGACACTGAAGCTCCTTAAGGCAGGCCCAAATGGGCCACTTGAGTCTAAACTCCTTATAGACCATTAGGCCTAGAGTAGGGGTTGACACCAGAAGACAGTCATTTCACACCATCCTTCCTTTTGTGCATCACCACCTTCGAAGATCCTGCTGAGCCATCACCACGACTTAAACATCACCATCTGGGCACTATCAGACTGTGCCAGCAGTGGGCCTCACCAGAACTCTGAGGCACCCATTCAGGGCCCATCCTACCATCAAGGGCCTCAGGTGAGCCCTGCGCCATAACATTTATATACCTAATTTGCTATTAAAGGTACACACTTATCTGTCAGTTTGTTGTATGAGGGGAATTATTTGCATATTGCTAATTACTTTATCATTTAGGTGTGTATATGCTTGCTTGTTTGTCCTTTGCTCTTATTAGTACGGCACTTGTTTAATTTACTGTATTGGGGTAACTCATGGGTTGCTGTGATGCTGAAAGCTCTGCTTCTGATATGTCAGATGCTATAAGGAAGAAGCATCTATGGCAGACAGGTTTGAGCAGAGCTTATAGTAACACAGACTAGGAAGAGGATTGACCATCCACTTCTGAAATACTGAGCCTCTGAAACTCCTGTGAACAGTAGAGGAGCACAGACATAGCAGGAGAGGTAGATTCTAGGTTGGAAGCTAATCAAAATGAGGGGGAAATGCTGAAAACATCCTTTAATAATTAGAATACAGAATGTACAAAATATGAATATAGAAAAACTACAAATTGTAAAAAATAAAATGGAATGGACAAACATCGGCATTCTAGGCATTAGATAGATAAGATGGACTAACATTCACCACGCTGAATCAGACAGTCACATGATATACGTCACACACAAATCCTACCATTTGTCATGTTGAACTCCTATTCAGAGTGTCACATCTTAGGTCCAAAGGAATCAGCCAATGACAGACGCTCAGGTCCAGTGCCAACAGGAAAATGGATGTGAAGAGCTGAGGAGCTGTAGGGGGCGTTAAGACATCACCTTTAGTACAGTTTCCACACAGACTGCAGGGGAACGGTGAGACCCTCAGGACACACACCGTAGCATGCTCCATACTAACTGAATGGATACAAGCCTTACCTGACCAAAGCCACGTGGGAACTTTCCCACCAAGTTCTTACAGTTCTCAGAACAAAGCGTCTCCCTGCCACATTTGTAAACTGGTCACTAACCTTATCACATTATGCACATGTGTGGTTACACTTAAAACAATGATTCAGCAAAGTAAGACTTCATTTGCTCAGGCATGGCTGCCTTATAGTGTATATAATACACACTACAGTTTAACACAAATCTGCCTGTGCGTAGACATAACACATTGCCGTACCCAGCAATATATTATACTGGAAAAGAAAAATAGAGGAAGAATGGTGTTGCATTCATAGTTGAAAAGATAATTTCAAGTTCTATCCTGAAGTACAATGTTATGAGTGACAGGATACTACCCATATGCATACAAGAAAGACCTGTTCGTATGACAACTCAAATATACACACCAGTAACTAAAGCCAAAGAGCAGGAAACCGATATTTTTTTATAAATTTTGCAGCCAGAAATTGACCAAACATGCAATTAACATTCATTAATGATAACAGGTGACTGAAAAGTTGGAAAAATGAAGAAGGAATGGTAGTTGAAAACTACAGACTTGTTTGTAGAAATAAAGCCATAAACTGAATGATCATATTTTGTGTGCTCAATGATTTAATCATCATAAAACCGTAACTTTCCACAAGGACCTCACCGGATGGACTCCATGGAATGAGATTGACTACATCTGTGGCAAGAATCATTGGAGAAGCTCAGTATCAGCAGTCAAAACCAGACCAGATGCTAACTGTGGTGTAGATCATCAATTACTCCTGTGCAAATTCAGATTGAAGCTGAAGAAAAATAAAGTACACAAGAACCAGAATACGATGTTGAGTCCATTCTACTTGAATTTAAAAATCATTTTAAGAATATATTTGAAGCATTGAACACAAATGATTTAAGATCAGATAATTGTGGGGTGACATTATGGATATCATCCATACAGAGAATAAAAAGTCATTACAAAGGCAGAGGAGAAAGAAAAAGCTAAAATGTATGTCAGAAGAGAGATTGAAAATTGCACTAGAGCATCAAGAAGTCAAAACAGAAGGAAGAGATGATAAAGTTAAAGAGCTAAACAGATTTTAAAGGGCAGCTAAAAAACCAGGGGGCTGCAAAGTGTAATATTGGAATGTGCAGAGAACTGGAGTCAGAGAATACAAAGGAAAGCATTTGCTCAGCATTTCTCCAACTGAAAGAACTGGAAAACAAATTCAAACTTCAAGTAGCAATACTGAGAGATGCTATGGGCAAAATCGTGAATGATCCAGGGAGCTTTAAAAGAAGATGGAAGGAATACACAGAGTCACTGTACTAAAAGAATTGGCTGACACTGAAATATTTCAAGAAGTACCATATGGTTGAGAGCCAATGGTCATGAAGGAAGATGTTCAAGCTGCACTGAAGGCATTGGTAAGAAAGAAGGCCCCAGGAATCTATGGAATACCAATTTATATGTTTAAACTAACAGATGTAACCCTGGACATTCTCACCAGTCTATGCCAGGAAATTTGGAGCACAGCTGCCTGACCAGCTGACTGAAAGAGATGCAGATTTTTTTCCATTCCTAAAAAAGGTGATACAACAGAATGAGGAAATCATCAGACAATATCATTAATGTTATATGCAATAAAAATATTGCTAGTGATCATCCAAAAAACCCACGGCTAGAACAATATGTAGTGTGTCCCACAAGGGAAGGGCAAGAGACCACCCTGGCCTGAGTCCTCCAACTCAACCTTCTCAAATAAAGTTGATTCTGTATTTCCTGAAAGGAAAAAAAAAGTAACAAATGATCAAGAACCAATAATACTAAAGATAGGAGACCAAGCCGCACTGAAAGCATTAGGAAAAATTAAGGCGCTAGGAATCGATGAAATACCAACTGCCATGTTTCAGGAAACAGATTCAACCCTGTACATGCTCACCAAGAAATGGAGCCAAGAAATCTGGAAGATAGCTGCCTGGCCAACTGACTCAGAGTCGGTTCCCATTTCTAAGAAGGGTAATCCAATGGAATGTGGAAATTATCGAGCAGTGTCATTAACATCATCAAGGAAAATCTTGCTGAAGATTATTTTTAAAAACTGCTGGAGCATTATATTGACAGGGAACTTCCAGAAATTCAAGTTGTACTTGGAAGAGGCTGTAGCATTTCCGATGTGAAAGAGATGGCTCTTGGCTGAAAGCAGAGAATATCAGAAAGATGTCTATTTGTGTATTATTTATTATACAAAAGCAGTTGACTGTGCGGATCATAACAAATAATAGATAGCGTTGAGAAGAATGGGAACCCAGAACTTAACTGTTCTTAAGTAAAACATGTATACCTAGACCAAGAAGCTGTTTTCCCAACAGAATAAGGGAACACTTCATGGTTGAAATTCAAGCAAAGTGTGCATTGGGCTCGTATCCTTTCTCCACACAATCTGTATGCTGAGCAAAACATTCAAGAAACAGAGCTGTATGAAGAAGAAATGCGTTGTCAGGGTTGGAGGAAGACTCATTTACAATCTGCGTTATGCAGATGTCGCAGCTTCACGATTTTTGCAAGAAGGATGTGCATCTTTATTCAGAAGAGAATTACCGGCTGATCCAATTGTAGCGGGTTATCAGAAACTAGTAACATTTGTGCAACTAAACTTGGTATATAACCTTCCCCCTACTGCTGAATTTGACTGGCTTTTAAAAAAAATAAAAAATAAATAAGTATTAGTAAATAAAAATTAAAATATACATCATTTTACAGAAAATGGGAACAAGTAGGATTGGACAAAACAAACATTTCATCTCTGCTTTTCTACGGGGATCCTTAAAAGCCAGTGGAGGGCGTTCCCCTTTTGGCCAGGCTGTGGCGCTCAAGGCAAGTGGTGAGGCGGCATGATCTAACGCGCCTGCCCTGAAGATGCTCGCCAAGTGCAAATCCTTTCAGCTGACAGTGGACTTGGCTTCTTTAGAAACACCAGTTGATCTCCTGAACACTTGGGTGAAGCAGAGGAGCATCTCAAAATTCTAATGGATGAGACAGCGCCATCAGGATGTCAGGGACAAGCTCAGAGTGAATAAAAGAGCCCTGAAGGAGTCGGGCGCCCAAAGGGTGACTTGGCCATTTGATCAGAGAAAATGTAGCAGATCCTGGCGCCTGGTGCAGCGCTAGACTGGCTGCAAGAAAAACACAGGCGGCTGGACGGTCGCAAAAGCAATGGGGAGGCTAGGGTACCAACGGTGCCCTTGAATAAAAAAGAGGAGCGCTTCAGAGAGGCCCTGCGACTGTGTGGCTGAACAGAAAGGCAAAACTTGATGAGCCTTGTTGTGATTCAGCATGTTAGAATTCCCCCTACTTCTGCCCTAGAGATTTAATTTAACTTTTCAAGTTACAATTGTTCCCTTTTTATGTGCAAATTATGTCAAGGGGATGTTTTTCCCAGTGTCCTATTACTTTGCAAAATTATGATCATCTTTTGCAAGTAAAAAATATTCTGTTCTTAGATCACTGTGTAAATGCAGGCAATTATCATCTCTATTTAAATAAACCTGGGGGAGGGGGAACAGAGACATGAAAGCAGAAGGAATTTCTCCGAAAAGCTAAGCTAAATTCATCTTGCTGAAGTCTGCAATTTTTCAAGGAAAGTCATGTAACACAGAATAATTGTGATATCCAAACTTTTTAAAAGTAAATCATTCTTCTGTTCCATAAAACAAAGCATATTCTGCAGTCCTGCCCCTAAGATGAATAAAAGAAACTAGAGCTACACTCATTTGGCTTAATTTCCAACTGCCAAACAACCTCTCATTGAAATAAAAAGTCAAAGTTATTGCAGGCAGATACGAACTCACCCTCCAGGGCTTTCTGAGGCTATATAAATCAGAGAGGAAACCCACTAGTGACTCAAACCGCCATGGAGGCACAGTCCTTGGGCTATCAGTGCGACTTCCTTAGCATGGAGTCATCTTACCAGCTTTTTAAATTGGAGCCATAATGAATAAAAATGTTATGTGGTTCTTTGAGAATTTCGGACTGACACTGAGAGGGGAATATGGCTCACAATGGTGCAATAAGGAAGAATTAAGCCCTAGAGAAGGATGAAACAAAGCCAGTGTTCCCATGTCAGTAACCACTTTTTATGAGGTGTAAGTAAAGCAAGGAGAATAATACATACGCTCCTCTTCCTGGAGTGTTAAACTTTTAAGACAAACTGCAATAAGAGACGACAACCAGATGCTCTGTCATTTTAACCCCCTTTTTCTGTTTCATCTTTGGACCTGTAAATGTTCTTTGGAAGAAATCTCCTTTCCCCACTGTACTAAAGTTGACTGCTCTCTAAGAGGCTCAGGTCCCATACCCCTCCAGATAAGCTGAAACAGTAAGTTCTCTCTGATCTGCAATCACAGTTAAATACATGTAGACAGGGATTCTCTTTCCTTACTGAACACAACCCCAGTCCCAAGAGTGAATGCAGATGTTCACCTGACTGCACTAGGCCCAGAATAGAGTCCCTTATGCTAAACTCCACAAATGCAAACTGAAACCTCACCTTCTAGTTCCTTCCAAACACCTACCCTTGCCAGGAGCCAGATCTAAATATATTCTCTTTCTCCTAGAAAGAGAAACTGAAGCTAACCAATTAGAATTTGCTATCTCAGTTTAACCGGATTCAAAATTGCACATTGACCCTAAATAATGAAAGAAAATACTCTGTCCCCAATCCAAAATTTGCCTAATACAGGCTGCACTTCACAGATAGTGTGGGTTCAGTTCTAGAACATCCCAATAAAGCAAGTACCACCAAAAAAAGTCATGTCATTATTTTGGTTTCTCAGTACATGTAAAAGTAAAGTTTATACTAAGGTATAAATAGTGCAGCAGCATTGTGGAAAAGCTTGAAACATTGTGAAAATTGCCAATATGTGATAAAGTGACATGATGTAAGTACATGATTTTGTAGCAGTGCCCATAGATATGAGCCGTGGAGGAGAACAAACCCGGATTCAGGTCTTTTGTTCATAGGGTCCCTATGAGTCGTGCTCAACTCAACAGCACTTAACAACCACAACAGGAGAACCAACAGGTTCAGCCTGGAGAGGGTGAAACCAGGCTGCTCCTTGGAGGCAAGGATTCTGAAGCTCTGTCTGACCTACTTTGGGCATGTTGAAATGAGGCACCAGTCCTTGGAGAGGGAAGTCATGCTTGGAAGGGTGGAGGGACAGCGCAGGAGAAGAAGATCCTCAATGAGATGGATTGACTCAGTGACTGGGTTAATGGGGATAGGTGTGTCAGAGACCCTAAGATCGGCTCAGGATAAAGCAGAGTTCAGAACTGTTGGACATGGGGTTGCTATGAATCGCAAGCAACTCAATGGCACATAACAACAACAGTATTGCCACACAATCTCAATTTATAAAAAAAAAGCACAATCTCTGTGAAGTGCAATAAGGCAAAGTGCAATCAATGGGGATGCCTACATAGTGTCCTTGTTACTATGGGTCTGTGCTTACAGAAGGCCTTCCATTTTGCACAGTGCTCTGTCTTACAGACGTTCTCCAACTCATGAACTGAAAAATAACATTCATGAGTTTAGAAAAATAATATTTCAGACATGTTCTATTAACAGTAAGTGTCTCTGTATTGTGCAATGCAGAGAAGAGCAGAAAATGGAAATAAGGTTGCCCAAATACATCCTGGGCAGCTGATTGAAAAACACCTGTAAAGAAAGACAGTACATGCTTGCAGCTGCATGCATTGTTCACACAAAACTCATACTGCTAAGAAATAGTCCTGGTCTATAAGAGGAAAAAAGAATTTACACATATATTTTGAAAAGAATGTAGTCATTCTCTCCAAAGCTATACCGCAACTCAATTAAAAACAGGGCAGACAATAAGTCACTAGAACTTTGACCCAGCCCTAAATGAGAGTTCAGAAAATCTAATGCCTAAATATTTCATGATCTTAAAACCCATAGAAGCTTTTGCCATTATGTTGAGAAAAAGTATCAATTTACCAAAAGTCGCTTGATCTTTTTAAATTTTGTTTTCCCCCACAAAGAACGATGGAAAGAAAGCAGATGTATAGTGTTCCTGGTTAAACAGCCGGAATGTGCACCCACACAGACAGCGCAGTGGCCAAGAGTGTATTTTCTTGGAAGTGGATTTCTTGGATCCAAATTGCAACTCTGCAGTTTACTAAAGTAAGGACCTTAGGGCAGTCACTTGCCCTTTCTAGTCCCTCCTCTGTAAAATGGAAAATATAACTGTCTATTAAACTCAAAGCCAAATCTGCTGCTGTGTAGTTGATCCCAATTCATGGCAATTTCCTTTCAGGTTTCTGAGGCTGTGCTCCTTTGAAGGAGGAGAATACCTAGCTGTCACCCTTGGAGCAGCTGCTGAATTTGAACTGTTGCTCAGTTAGCAGCACATAATTCATTTTGCCACCGTTGTTGTTGTTAGGTGCCATTGAGTCGAGTATGATTCATAGCCCTAAGAACAACAGATCTGAACCCTGGTCTGTCCTGCTCCATCCTCACACTTCCTGACACACAAGAGCCCTTTGCAGCAGTCACTCATGTCAGTCCACAAGGTTGAGGGTCTTCCTCTCCTTTGCTGCCCACCCTCCTTCCCAGCAGCATGTCCTTCTCAAGGAATAGCACCTCCTAGCAACATGCTCAGGCTGTTGTGCGAATGGAGCAGAGGAGCACTTCATGGTTTGGAATTGGGAAGGGAGTGTGTCAGGGATGTATTCTCTCTCCACACCTATTCAATCTGTATGCTGAGCAAATTATCCGAGAAGCTGGACTCTATGAAGAGGAACGTGGCATCAGGATTGGAGGGAGACTCATCAATAGCCTGCATTATGCAGATGACACAACCTTACTTGCTGAAAGTGAGGATGACTCAAAGCACTTGTTACAGAAGTTCAAGGATTGCAGCCTTCAGTAAGGATTGTGTCTCAATATCAAGAAAACAAAGATTCTTACCACTGGACCAATAGGCAGTGTCATGATGGATGGAGAGGCAAGTGAAATTGTCAACAGCTTCATCTTGCGCGGATCCGTAATTATCACTCTGGTTCCAGCAGTCAGGGAATAAGGAGATGCATTGCATTGGGAAAAATCTGCAGTTTGGGACCCTTCCAAATTATTGTGGAGTAGTGATATCCGTTTGAGGACTAAGGTGCGTCTGATTCAGGCCATGGTCTTTCTAGTTACTAGCTATACATCCAAGACCTGGACAATGAATAAGGATGACAGAAAAAGGTTTTATGCCTTTGAGCTGTGGTGTTGGAGAAGAGCACAGAACATCCCACAGATGGCCAAGAGAATGAACAGATATGTCTTGGAGAGGGTGCTACCAGAGTGGTCTTTGGAGGCAAGAATGATGAGGCTTCACCTCACTTTGGACATATTGCTAGGAGGTGCAATTCCTTGGTGAAGGACCTGATGTTGGGAAGAGTGGAGGGTCAGCGAAGAAGAGGAAGGCCCTCATCCAGGTGGATTGACACGATGGCTGCTGCAATGGGCTGTTGTGTGTCAGGAAGTGTGAGGATGGCACAGGACAGGACTGGATTCAGATCTTTTGTTCATGGGGTCACTATGAGTTGTACTCGACTCCGAGGCACCTAACAACAGTAACATTCCCATAGTATGTGAAACGAAGCCAATCCTAATATCACATTTCTCTTCAGAGTCCAGCTTCTCAAATAATTTGCTCAGCATACAGATTAAAATAGGTATGGAGAGAGAATACAACCCTGACACACTCCCTTCTCAATTTTTAAACGATGCAGTGTTCCCCTGCTCTGTTCACACAATGGCCTTCTGGTCCAGGTATAAGTTCTGCATGAGTACAGTCAAGTGTTTTGGGATTCCCATTCCTCTCATTGTCATCATCAACAACAATATATATAATATTTCCAATGCATTTTGTTGTATTGATATAACAGTAAACCCTACAAAAGCAGGAAACTGTAAGGCAGAAACCTAGGAAATAGGGGAAAGCAAAGTATTTTCTACTAAATGCATAGCAATAAAAAAGTGGCTATGGGGCCCCATTAAATGTGGAACACTCGCAACACCCAGAAAAGCAAAGAAATCTCTTCAAATTCCAGCTCTTACAGATTTCATTGTATGGTGGCTTTTGTTACGTGCCATCAAGTTCCCTGCAACTCATAGCAGCTCTATGTACAATAGCTCTGAAACCTGTCCTATCCTGAATCAGTCTCATTGCCTCCAACACACTTCTCCCAGTCTCTGTGTAATAGTAAAAGACTAATCTCCTCCAATTTCTCCCTCTCCTGCACTATCCTATCCCTCTACCTTTCCAAGCATGATGTCCTTCCCCAAGGATTGGTCCCTCCTGGCAACATTCCCAGAGTAGGTGAGGCAAGGCATTATTATTGCCTTTATTCCTCATATGTGTGAAGAATAAAACTTTGTACAATATCAAACCTATGCAAGAACCCATGAGCTTTCTTTTGTAATCTGTGAATCAAGGAACACCTGGTCTGAAAAATCAGACAAAAGTTCTACAGTGCAATACAAGGTAGAGGGTGTTGTTAAGAACAGACCCATTGTAATAAACTGCTGGGCAAATTTCAGATTAGCTAGTAAGCATGTTGTTTCCTTATTCCAGATCAAGAGAAAACTTTGAACTGGGTTAAATTGAGTGAGTAAATTCTAATTGGTGAGCTTAGCAGTTCCTTTCTGGGAAAGTCAATTGATTGACTTAGGTTTCAGCTCCTGAGAAGATTAGATATTTACAAGAAATAGAAACTTGTTTCAGTTTGCTATCTTGGGGTGCTCACTCAGGTGGCCTAAGTGGTAAGGAGCTGCATTGTCATCCCAAGGGCACCTGGTTTGAATCCACCAGCAGCTCTGCAGATGAAAGATGGGCAATCGTCTCTTGTGCGATCTTCTGCCTTTGAAAACTCACTGGAGGGTCAGCTATGAGCTGGTTTTGACTTGGCATTACCAAACAACAACATCTCAGGGCTCAGCTTGGGATTTTATTTGCTTTCATGAGGTTTAGCATAAATGCCTTCTTTGGGGTCCTGGGTAGGCAGGTTAGCATGGTTGCTCCCTCTCCAACTCTTCCCCCCAACAAAGAGACTATAAAAAAGCATCTTTTCAACAGACTGGTATCTAGAGGCTTTTAGGGTTTTCAAAACACAAAATACTAGCAGAGCAAGAAAAGAGAATCTATGGTTTGAGAAGAGTTCCATGTTGTTGTTGTTGTTATGTGCCATCAAGTCACCTGTGTGTGACTCATAGTGACCCTATGTACAACATCTCTAAACCCTGCTCTATCCTGAGCCAACCTTACCATCTCAGACACACCTACCCTCATTACCCCAGTCACTGAATCAATCCATCTCATCAAGGGTCTCTCCCAAGCATAATGTCCCTCTCCAAGGACTGATCCCTCCTTGCAACATGTCCAAAGTATGTCAGACGAAGCTTCAGAATCCTTGCCTCCAAGGAGAAGCCTAGTTTTACCCTCTCCAGGACGAACCTATTTGTTCTCTTAACAGTCCATGGTACATTCAAAACTCTTCTCCAGCACCACAGCTCAAAGGCATCAATTCTTCTATCATCCCTAGTCATTGTCCAACTTTTTGATGCATAGCAAGTAATTGTGAAGACCATGGCCTGGGGTTAACCTACCAATTACTGTCTTGTCATCTGAGTCACAGTAGTAACTCACAGTTTGTTGGAGTAAAACAATGCCCCATAAACTTTTTCAGTGGCTGGCTTTTGCACGTAGGTTGCCAGGCCTGTATACTAAAGCACTTTTATCCTAAGGGTGAATTCAAACCTCCAAATTTTGATTAGTAAGCAATAACATTAACAATTTACATGGTACAGGTCTTCTATAACAAGAGTTGTTGTCGTGAGCCATCAACTTAATTTCAATTCACAATGATCCTCTGTGAGAGTTGGTCTGCCCTGTAGAATTTTTTAGACTGTACTCTTTACAGAAAAGAGCTCTGGTGAAGTACAGCATGGCATATTGTGCTGCTAACAAAACGTCATCAGTTCAAAACCTCCAATCTCCTCTTATAAAGATGTGTAACTTCAGAAGCCTGATGGAGGGTTGCTCTGAGTAAGAATCCGTATAACATTTACAGGAAAAGAAAACAGATCTTTTTCTACCAAGGAGCAAGAAATACGAAACTTTTTATTCTCAAAGGAGTGTTTAACCGTTCCCCTACCAAGAGAAAATTGCTATTTTTTTAAAAGTGGCTTAATGTTCTTGAAAACAACCTAAATGTATGACAATAGAGAAACTGTTAAGAAGATTGTAGAAGGAGCACAGAATATTTACAAGTAATTTAAATCATATCAAGAAACAGTTGCAGTGATGATGTTAGGGATTGAATTGTGAATCCTTCCAAAATACTGTTGTAAATTGGAATCTGGATGCCAGTGATTTTAATCCTATTTGGGAATGGGTTGTTTTTGTTATGCTAAGTAGTGTGACTGGGTGGATTAGTGTAATGTAGATTTTAAATCAAGCTCTATTAAACTATGAAAGAGATTAAGCAAGCAAGTGTAAAAAGCCCACTTGAGGGAAGACAGCCCAGAAGCTGAAGCTGAAAAGACAAAGACCTTCGTCCAGAGCCATGAGTTCCTCTTGAGTTCCTTCTCCACAGCGGGAGAGTCAATTTCTGTTTGCTAAGGCCACTCACTTGTATTTCTTTTACGGCAGCACCAGATAACTAAGACAGGTGTGTTATGTGAAACAAATGATATGAACACTTTTATGACTCATGAACTCTCAAAACTGGCAATAAAATGCAGAGGGTAAGACGAGAAACGACATGTTAAAAATGCCATCGCTGGATTCCGGTTTGTGGAAAATCGGTGACTTTTTCTTGCTTGGTGACCCTCTAGACTTCCTGCTAAGTGATGGAGCACTTAATTTGCTGCAAGCACACCTCTAAGTGTCAAACATGGACCATTTATTTACTCCTTACAAAAGCCGTTTTCCTGAGGTAGTATTATTGTTCCATTTTTTAGATGGAAAAAAATAAGGAAAAGCAAGAAGAAGCATGCTGTCTAAGGCTGCATTCTAGTAGGCAGTGGGGCTGGGATTCTGGAAGGCTGTCTGCTGACTCCAGCCTGCTCTCAAGTGAGTCCTAAACCACACTATGCCTTTCTGTTTCCATTCTTTTTGAATCAGAGCTAAGACAGTCTTTATGGTATTTTTATGTAAATGACAAATAATTTGATCGTTGTGTCGCTGGAGAAGAGTATTGAACATACCATGCACCACCAGGAGAACAAATTGGTCTGTCTTGGAGAGAATGAAACCAAGTTTCCCTTGGAGGCTAGGATTTTGAAGTCTCACATACTTTGGGCTCATGGCCAGGAGAAACTCATCCTTGGAAAAGGACATCCTACTTGGAAGGGTGGAGGAATTGTGCAGGAGGGAAGGACCCAGGATGAGCTCATTTCACACAGTAGCTGGGGCCATAGGATTAGGTCTGTTGGAATAAGTGAGACTGGCTGAGGATATACCAGGGTTCGGAGCCTCTCTGAGTTGCAGGTGACTGGAAAGCACATAACTACAAGAACAGTACTAAAATGGTTTGTATGCATTAGGGAGCTCTGCTGGTGTAGCAGTCAGATTAGCCCATATGCTAATTTAAATGAGGCAGTCTACTCCTTTTCAGATCAAGGCTTTGGAAATCCCATGAGGCATTTTTACTCTATCCTACAGGGTCCTTTAAGTAAAAAAAAAAAAAAAAGTCTACATTTTGGGTTTGGGGCAAGGACTCATACACTTTGTGTAGTCTTTATACAACTCCAGCATCTGAAAAATTTAAAATCTGCATGACTTTTTCTGCTGTGTCTAAAATACTACTTCTTTCAAATATCATTCTTTTTTTTCCCTATAATTATATTAATTTTCATAAACATTTACAGAGATTTTGGG
>NW_006399801.1:4514200-4545549 GCF_000299155.1 Elephantulus edwardii | reverse complement strand
ACACACACACACACACACACAAGATATAATAGCACTATCATTACAAGAAATACATTTCTAAAAGTGTATCTGGATTGAATATGGTTTGGAATATTTTCTGCAGTATGGGTCTGGAAACGGTACTGCAGAGCACGGAATTCCAGACTGAGTAGGGAGTGAAGGCTGACATGAACATAATTCAAAATCATAAAGCTTCACAATAGTTTATATTTTGCTTCCCCTTGTATCTTGTTTGAAATATCAATGGTAGAATTGTCCTCTTCCAAGGAGAATTCTACCATTGAACTACACTTCACATGCAGTCAACTCTCATTTGTCAGGAGAGGCTTTCATGTTACTCTGAAGCTAAACAGGTTTCAGCAACTCTTGGAAACTGAGGTGGATGAGGAGAAACATCTGGTTTCTTCCTAATCCAACTTAGTTCATGCTAAGTCATACTAAGTTCATACTACTCTTGAAAGTCAGCTTAAAAAAAAATCCCCTGGATCTTAGTGGTCTAACCCTAAGCCAATCAATCACACAAAATGAGAGGCAAGACCAGAAGTGTTTGGTTCCAATGTCAGTGGGGTTGACATGAGTTAGGGCTGACTCAGCAGCAGTTAAAAACATAAACAACAACAAAAAATCTTATTTGAGGATCAAAGTTAAGGATGTTGTTATTATTGTTATGTGCCATCAAGTTGTCTGCACCTCATAGTGACCCTATGTACAGCAACTCTGAAGCCTGCCCTGTCCTGAGCCAATCTCACTAATTCTGACACATCAAACCCCATTGCCCCAGTTACTGTGTCAATCCATCTCATCCGGGGTCTTCCTCTTTTGCCCTGTCCCTCCACCCTTCCGAGCATGATGTCCCCCTCCAAAGACTGGTCCCTCCTGGCCACATGCCTAAATTATGTTAGATGGAGCTTCAAAATCCTAGCCTCCAAGGAGAAACTTGGTTTCACCCTCTTCAAGACAGACAGTATATAACATAATATATCATAACATAAAGTTAGGGATATGAATACAAAAATGGAAAAGATGACATTTCTTCCTCGTTTAAAAATACATTCATGTTAAGTGGCGATTGCATACTTCTCCAAGGAAAGAATTACTACAAATTGCTTCCAGATCCACATTTTATGGCAGTCTACAATGACCTTGGGCTCTTGCCTCCATTAGCTGACATATGAATGTTTTCATTCAACAAATATTTATTGGGCGTCTTCCATGCCAGCCATGGTTCTTAAATTTAAAAGCATTTGGCAAATTCTTTTTGAAATGCCTGCTCAGTCCAAGAGTTTGAGGTTGAAAAGAAGGCTACAGATGTTTGAGATCAAGGAAGCAGGACATCAAGGATGCAGTGAGCCATCCAATGTAAACCATGGACAAAGGTCCTTTTTGAAGAGTCAGACAGAGAGCATAAAGAGTTCCCCTTGAAAATCTAGCAAAGTCTTTGAGAGTAGGCACAAATTCTTTAATTCAAAAGGCTTGCCATAAAAATCAGGCCCTTTTGGATTTTTATTTTTTTACTTGCTTAAAGTCAAGGGAGCTCTGGTGGCTTAGTGGTAAGGAGATGCCTTGCCAATGCAAAGGTACATGGTTAGAATCCACCAGATGATGCACAGGAGAAAGATGGTGGATTCTAACCACACACCTTTACATCGGCAGCAGGCTCCTTACCACTAAGTCACCAGAGCTCCCTAGACTATTCTGTAGTGCTGTGATACATTGTTGCTGGATGCTGCTGTCAGTCAGCTGTGACTCATAAGGGCCCCATCTATGTAAAACAGAGCAAAACCTTGTCTGATCCTGAACCCTCTTTGCGATCTCTATTGTGTCTCAGTTCATTTTTGCAGCCACTGTGTCAATCCATCTCATGAAGAGTCTGCCTCTCCTTCCTTGACCCTCCACGTTAATAAGAATGATGTCCCCCCAAAGAAACCATAACTGCCACCCAAGCAGATATACGCACACCCATGTTTATCGCAGCTTTGTTCACAATAGCAAAGAGCTGGAAACAACCTAAGTGCCCATCAACAAACGAATGAATAGAGAAGCTGTAGTATATTACACAATAGAATGCTACACTGCATTGAAAAAAAAGGAACTCGTGCAATATTATTCAAAATGAGTGACCCTGGATGACATTATGCTAAGTGAAGTATTTCAGTCACAAAAGGACAAATACTGCATAGTGCCACTGTTGTAAAATGGGCCTGACATCGGGGTTGGAGGGAGACTGAGAAAGATAGGATAAATTACATATACTGCATTGAGACAGACGAGGGAGAGATATATAATTAGTTATTATTGTCATGATAGGAATACAGAATGAAGGCTGAATAGTGGAGTAGACTATGAAAGAATTCTTTAGCTTTTCAAAATGAAGGCTGCATATTGGAGTGGTCTTGAGGGGAGGGATTGCATAACAATGAAAGAATTTTTCTTTTACTTTTCAAAGAGAAGAGCGAAGGGGCGGGGGGTTGGCAGAGGTTTGGCAGGGGGGAAAATGCAACAATGAATGAATGGAAATCCAAAGTCTTTGCAAACTTTGATTAAAATTAATTCATAAAGAAAAAGAAAAATTACAAAAAAAAAAGCTGATGTTTGTTTGTTTCCAGGGACTGGACCCTCTTGACAATATGCCCAAAGTATATGAAACAAAGTTTCACTCCCCTTACTTCTAAGGGGCTCTCTAAACTGTACTTTTCCCAAAACAGAGTGTTTGTTCTTTTGACCATTCAGGGTTTAGTTGATATTTATCACCAACACTGCAATTCCAGTGTATCAACTCTTCTTCTTTCTTATTCTCTGTCTAACTTAATACAGCTGTGTCTAAAAGGAATTCTAAACACCTCTGGGTGGGGCAAATAGCAGATTCAGCTGCGGGCCAAGAGGTTGGATGGTCCAGTGCACCCCGAGGTATCTTAGCAGAAAGAAGTTAGCAGACTGATTCAAGAAAACAACAACAAAAAAAAATTAAAAAGAAAACCTTAGCCATTGATTACAACTCTCCCCTGTGGTAACATACATGGAATCACCAGGAGTTACAGTCAACTCAAAGACGACTAGTGTTCATCCAGTTTGAACTAATCAAAGAATCTTTTCCTTAAAATTGCTTTATCTGTAGCCTTTTAAAAAATGTATTTTTTAATTGTATTGAGGGATAGTTTTTGAACACTCTCTTGTAAAATAATTGTTTGTATTAAGTACATTGGAACTCTGTTGGTATCGTCTGTAGGGAGCTGCACTGCTCACCCAAAGGCTGTAGCTCTCTAGTGGTTTAAATCCACCAGCAGCTCGTTGGGAGGAAGAGGAACAATTTCCTCTGGTGTGTTTTAAAACCTCAGAGAACTCAGTGGAAGGTGAGTTCTGACATGACAGCAATGAATTTGAGTTTTTTGAGTGAAAGTTTGGCTCCCCAGCCTTCTGTAAGTAAGAACATGGAATTATTTATCTCTATAAGTATAAGACCTGCCCAGGAAACTGTGGGTATATTACAATATAGTTTTATACTGACAACAAAATGAAGTTGTGCTGAGATGCCATGTTACTTTTGTCTTTCTTTTTGGAAGATAAGACATTAAGACTGACATTAAAACATAGGTTTGAACACAATAGAACAACAACACAGAATGATGATATGCCTCTAAGAGTTGAGATCTGAAGGACCCAGGATATTTATGGTTTGACAGGTTCATGAAGGAGCGGAACTTCTTTCATCTTTCAGATTTTACACCTGAAAAATGGTGGATTGGATTAGAGTCTTCTCAAGGTCCTTTGCTGTTCTCAAGGTGCAGTTCTGGAACAACTGAGTATGGGAATTCCAGGGAGACTACCTTTTGATAGAGTACAGCTCCCAGGAAGATCCTTCTTTGTCTATGTCCCACTAAATGAGTCAAACACTGAACAGAAGCACAGCCTCTACAGGCTCCCCTCCCCTGGACTGCTGGACACAGAACAACTGTATGCTCTCTGTGGGGTGAGGTTCAGATTCACGTGCTGCCAACAATTTATGTCTCTTCCACCTTCGCTGACTCCTCATTGAGTTTTATAGAATCTCCTTAGAAAAAGCCTAATATTAGAAATTCCATATGACCCAGCTATTCCACTACTTGGAATATACCCTGATAATATGAGAACTGAGGCACAAAGTGAGAATTGCACAGCAATGTCCATAGCAGCATTATTCACCATCACAAGAACAGGGAAGCAGCCTAATATCCACAAACGAATGGCTTGAGAAATTACGGTACCTTCACACAATGGAATACTATGCAGCACGCAGGAGCAATAACTTTGTAAATGATTACCTAACTTGGGAGGGACTAGAGAGCATTATGTTGAATAGACTAACTTAGTCCCACAAGAATAAAATATTGTATAAAACCATTATTATAGAATGAGTTACAAGAATACAGGAGGGGTAGGAGAGGCTGGAAGCAGAGGGATGTATGTGGATGTGCAGCGGGAAGGAGGGATTAATCATGGGGTTGTTCAATTTGATGGGTGGAGGTGAGGGAAATGGAATTTGTTAAATTTGTATTCGAATTTTTTAAATTAACAAGTGGGGGGGAAAGGCCTAATATTGATGCATAAATTTAAGAATAAGCAAACTTATCATTATTACCTCTATTCGTTTCATCCTGCCAGCAACTGTAGGAAAAGCAATCAATATCAGAGTCTATCTCCTATGTGGCTGGCACTGCAAAGCCTGACTCTCTAATGGTGAACAGAGCCGGGCAGAGCCACACCTCAGAATGCTGATACTATGAGGAAGGAGACAGACCCGGCCATCTGCTCCCTTCAGGATGGCAGCCTCAGAAACCCCAAGGGGCAGTTGCCTCAAAAAATCAACTCTATTTGCCCTAATAACACCAGGAAATCAGCCAGCATGTACAAAAAGAAGCACATAGACCCCATAGCTCTTAACCCTGGTACCTATCAACATAACCTTGCTAAGAACTAATCTTTGAAGATGGTATCAACTAGGCTAACTCAATATCCTGCTAGAATAGAGCAGGTCTTAATTGTGCAAGAGTAGCTGAATATTCTGAGTTTCATTTTCCATAGAACTGACTGATAGTAAGTGAACTTACTGAGAAGTGACATCAGAGAGGAGACCTGTAGGGGCCGAAGGATCACAAAACCAAGGTTGTTGGAGGAGTTTCCTGAGAACCGGATGACACCAGGTGACACTCTGTGGCAGGCAGGGAAGTCTCTGCAGGTTCCAGATGCTGAGCAGGGAGCAGACTTTATTCTGAGAGCAGAGTGCCCAGTTCTGCTTCCATGGCAAATATTTCGACTCCCAGAGACACTCTGACCTTTTCGGTCACCCTGCACAAAACTCACCCTCAGTGCTACCTCTGCTTCTGCTCACAGGCATTTTGCACCACTCTTAGCCTCCTCCCCCACCCCCAGATCTGCTACTGGTTCTTTAAATCTTACTATTCATCGCAGCACAAAATTCTTTGACCTCTGTTGTCTAAATTCAGCATACTAGTCATCTAGGGAAGAGGTGTGGGGGAGGAGAAAGGGAAATGAGTGTTTTCCTCAGTTACCCCAACTCATCTATGCAAAAGCCAAGGTGGTCCCCAAACCTTCCAGCACAAGAATATCATGACAGGGCAGTTGGTGGTGTTTTCAATTTTAGACTTCAGTCCAGCTGTTATGTTTATTAAAGAGCAATGTCTGCCCAAGTGCAGAGATGGTTGGTTGTTTAGGGAATGGTCAAAAGGTCATACAGAAAGATTTGGCAAGACGGATGAATTTGAAAGGAAGTAGATTGCTAGGCCATAGGACTTGTCAAGAGCTCTCATCTGTGTTTGTGAGGTGAGAATCTCTGATCACAGAAATTCCACTCATTCTGCCTCTATGTTCTAATCGTCTGTTTCTAGTCTGTGTCTAGGGTAGAAGTTGTTGTTGTTGTTATGTATCATTGAGTAAAAGAAGGCAAAGATTGGGGTTTCTTAAATTTTGGGGGTATTCAAAAGTGTCTCATTTATGGAACTAGAAATTCCAGGTGCTGTTTGGATCTACAGCAAACCTCACGTGTATTAGAGAAAAGCTTTGATCCACTGGGTTCTCAAGGACTGATGTGTCACAGGTAGATTGCCAGGCCTTTCTTCCAAAGCACTTCTGGGTGAATTTAAACCACAAATCTTATGAGAAAAATAAATATCAAACCACAGAGCTGGCTTAACTGGGGTGTTTTATCCCCACCCATAGAGTGTATCTCAGGGCTATTGTTTTAAACAACAGAACCCTTGGGAATGCTTCTATGAACACTTTAAAAAAAAAAAAAGAAGAGCAACAACAAAAAATTCATATTAGTCTAAGATCTTATCTGACATGGAACAGATTCACATCCACCATAATACCTTTTTGTGTTAGCCCAGTGTTATTTTATTATATTTCCTATATAATTTTTATTTTCTCTTTCTAAAAATTCTCTAAGTGGACTTGTTCATTCTCAAATTTACTTCCACTAAGAGCGCAGAACTGATTGTTATTCCTATGACCATTTTTGCCATTCTGCCTCTTTTTTCTCCTCTCCCTATCTAATGTACATATAAACCATATCTGAGATTATTTTAAACGTTTTAAAATTAGAAAATGCAGAGGAGGGGAGAACAAAACATTGGCAATCTCACCATAGCTGAGATTTTGAAATTTTACTTTCTTCTCTTCTAAACCCATTGGATTTGGGGTTTTCTTTTACTTCTTCAGATACATCTACTGGACAAGTCATGGGAGGAACCTGCCAGCTGCCTGCCTCCCTCCCATCTAAGAGGTTCAGTGTGTCTGCTGTGCTATCACTTCTTCTCGGGCCAAAGTGGTTCAGAGTTAGGACCATCAGGGTCAGTATGCATCAGCATCTCCAGATCTCTAGAACCACCAAGGGTCCTCCCCTGACAGGACCACACAAGCTTCCTGACTTCCTGACTCTGGACAGCCCTGCATGGTAGAACTCAGTGGGAAGTGACATAGAAGATCAGGCAGGGCTGGTCTCTGTGGGTCCAGGATATGAAGCAGGAAGCATAGACTTTATATTGAGGGTAGAGTACCCAGTTCTGCTTCCACGTTAACTATCTGGACTCCCAGAGCCATTCAGAGAGGTCAGTAGAATGCACACAGAGATTCTCAGATGCAAAGGAGAGAGTGGAGCTAAGGGTCTTAGAGGACAGAGGACCAGGTAGCTACAGGAGCGGCAGAGCTGAGAGCAGTGGTGACAAGACCCCAAGGAGGGAGACACAGGATGTTCCAGGACATGCCAGCATGGTGTGGGGCTTGCCAGGTAGGTAGCCAGGCTCAGGGTTTGGTAGACTGTCATTGCCTGAGCACTTACTTATAGACCTCTCACACCCGTTGTCATCGAGTTGGAATCTATTCATCATTGACCCTCCAGAGAGTTTTCAAGACTGCACATCACATAGGAGCATATCGCGCAGCTTTTTAGTTGGAGCTAGTCAGGGGATTTGAACCACCAGAGAGGCTCAACCCAATGGTTAGCAGCACGACTCCTCACTTGGGTTCCTTGTGCAAACAGACATAGGCTTGTGGTTCTGAAGGGCTGGAGAGAGGCATGAGGGGAAGAGCAGGAGTTATTTGCTATTTCAACTGAGTTTATGTCTCATGTGATGAAGAACTTTCAGAAATCAACGATGGTGATGGTACACAATATGGTCAATATATAATTAATGCCACAGAAGTGTAGATTTAAAAATAACTAAGAAGACAAATGTTGAGCTATAGACATTTTACCACAGTCAAGTTAAAAGAAAGGCACTCCAGGTCAGCAAAAGCAGGTAAATACTCAGTAACTTATACAAACCCACTGCATCCTTAGACGTGTTCTCTGGATGTCCTTGAGTCACAGGAGTGCCAAGGAGCGAAGGTGTAATTACAAGGCACTGGTGGCCCAGGGAACAGACTTCTTGTCTCTCCTTCTTTAAGATTTGATGATTAACTTTTACCACCTTGTAAAAGCCAAAGTATGATACCAGTTTATCTTTCTTCATTCTATGAAACCAAAAGTGTCAGTGGAATCAATATTTAATTAGCACATTTGCAATATGTGCCCTCCTTAACTCGAGCTGGGGAGACAATAAACAGTGCTGGGAGAAGGAGCAGAAGACCCTGAGTGAGGTGGACAGACACAGGGGTGCACCTCTAAGTTTAAGCACAGCAGAGATGATGGGATGGCACAGGATTGGGCATTCATTCTGCTGGACATGGACAACAGAGCCAGAGTCAACTCCGTGACACTGTCACGACACTTACAAGCTCTTACTGTATTCCTTGCATATATCTTTTAACAATTTCACCTAAAGTTCATTGACACAAACTCATTGGTGTTGAATCTCAGTGGACTCATGGCTGACCCTGCAGTAGATTTTCCCCAAGGCTATAAATTGCATGAGAGGAAGTTGCCCATCTTTCTCCCTCAGAGCCGCTAGGGGATCCAAACCATCACAGAGGTTCAGTCTTTGGATTCGCAGAGCAATTCCCTAAACATGCCACCAGAGCTCTTTGTCCACCCAGAGGTGTCACAAATGCCAACAAGTAAACCTCTGCTCTTAGTTTCCTGCCCCCTGAAGTGAGATGTTCTGACTCCTGTATCTACAATTATGTCAGACGTGTAGTAGATGCTCAAGAAATGTTAGTTACTTTTTCTCTGTGTTTTACTTAAGAAGTGTGCTTGTTCTTAAGTAGTTTACAAATATCAATTCATTCAAGAATCTCACCTACTTTGGACATATTGTTACGAGAGGTTATTCCTTGGAGAGGGATATCATTGCTTGGGAAGGTTGGGGGGGGGAATACAGGAAGTCCCCACCTTCCCCCCAAAACCAGGTGGGTTGACAAGGTGACTGCAGCAATGGGCTTTAGCGTGTCACATATTGTAAGGATGACACAAGCTAGGACAGTGCTCAGATCAGTTACTCATAGGGTTGTTATGAATTGTACTAGACTTGATGGCACCTGACAATAAACATCTCTGGGGGGTAGTTCTTATCACTGACCTTGTCATTTGTCTGAGGAAATGGAGCATAAAGATGTTCTCACATTGGGGCACTACATACTAAAGTCTCTTTTACAAACAATGCTCAAAGCTCACATTGCCATCAGGTCACTCTAGGTTTACAGCGACCCTTCACCATGTGTTAGGTGTCACTGAGTTAGCTATCACTCATAGCGACTATGAACAGCAGGTCTGAATGCCACCCTGTCCTGCGTCATTGTCGTGATCTCAGCACATGCTCAGCACATTGTTGCAATCACTGTCAATCTACCTCCTTCAGGGTCTTCCCCTCTTTCACTGATCCTTCACTTTTCCCACCATGATGTCGTTTTCCAAGTACTGGCCCCTCCCGACAACATACCCCAAGTAGGTGAGGCTACATTTCACCATCTTTGCATTCAAAGAACACCCTAATTGCACTTCCTCCAGGGCAGAGGAGGTATTCAATACACTTTGTCAGCACCACAGTCCAAAAGCATCAATTCTTTGATTTTCCTTATTCATTGTCCTCCTTTCTGATGCATAGGAAGCAGGCATACAAGTTCCTCATCAGGTAGAACTATTATCCTTCATCTTCCTGAGCCTTCCTTACAGGAGCTTCAGTTTCTCTTTCCTCCCTGAATACACTCTGGAAGGAGTTGTTACACATTTGCACAGGACCCCTACCTTCTCCCCTCCCATATACCCATCCTTCACCAGGAGGGCTCTTTGACAGTTCACAGTGGTCTGTGCATTGTCCCCCCACCCTCGTTCCTTGACCTACTTGGCTGTGGCTCGTCCCCTTCAGCACCTGCATTGTGGACCATCTCTGTCTTGGGCACCATAGTTCAATGGTGGGAGGAACTAGATCTTTGGACTCCAAACTGGATTCAGTTCAGAATTGGATTTGGCCGTCAGATTTGCAGCTATGCACAAAAAACAAAACACCACAACACAACAACAGACTAGCAGACATTAAGTCCATTCTAAATCATGGAACCGCACCGGTTCAGCATGAACTGTGTTCCATATGAATTTTCAATGGCTCATTTTTCAGAAATAAATCAACAAGTCATTCTTACATGGTGCTTCTTGGATGGACACAAACTTCCCACCTTTAGGTTAACAGCTAAGCACTTGGGTCATTTGCACCACCTAGAACTACAGCTAAGGATCTCTGATAACTTCTTGTTGTGTTGTTTACTGTAGAGTCAGACCCAACCCACAGCTGACCTGCACGCAGGTTTTCAGAGGCAGTTAATGACACTGGAAGAGATTGTCCATCTTTCTCTCGTGGAGCAGCTGGTGGCCTTGAACTGAAAGCCTTTGGGATTACAGCACAGCTTCTTGCCATTAAGCCACCAGCAGTAAGGAATTGCACTGCTAACACAAAACATGGTTCCAATGCTCCAGCTGCTCCAAAAAGAGGGGCAGTCTCCTCCTGTGTGATTCATTTCCTTTGAAAATTTGCAGGAGGGTCAGTATGGGTCAGTTCTTACTAGATGGTATTTAACAACAACAACAGAACTCCAACTACCCAATTAAAACAGTGCAATTGACTCATCACCCTTACAATAGTTTCCTTTTGTTCCTTGTTCCCAACATAGCAGGTATTTGACCAAGAAAATAGGCCTGGGTACCATTCTTTGCACTGCTCCTTCCTCTGCCCCAAGATCCATGAGGACTGTTGAGGAAGGGGTCCACTATAGCAGTGTCTCTTCTGGGGGACCCTCCCACTGCCAACCTATACAAGGGATTTTCCTAGGCACCAGCCCCTTCTGAGGCATTTGCTGTCTTCCTCTTGATCAACCTGCTCAAGCTTTGGGTAGTTCTGGGGGTTTGGGGGAGAAGCTCAGGACTGGCACCTCCCAGGGCCCTGCTCCCCAAGGAGGGCTGCACAGATGTGTAACGATAGCATCTACTCGGCATCCCAAAGCCTGGACACAGCCCCAAGACCGAGATTTCTTGCAGCTAAAACCTTCCAGCTGTAATAAAACAGAATAAAAATAAATTTTAAAAAAAGGCCCTCTATCTCCCAGGATAGCAAACTTGCGAGTGCCTCATTCACTTCCTTCTTCCTCAATTTTGTGTGAATCCGTAATATGTTTCAGAGATGTTACAAAAATAGCTGCCCAATCTGTCACTCCAGGAGGCTAATTAGTTAGTGGGATACACATTTCCTGAATCCATTTAATGGTTATAGGTCAGTTGATTTACTATCATTTCAGCCAGAAGCAAATGGGATTTGAAGGAAAGTAGCTTCCTCGCCAGGGATGGTCAATTCCGGTCTTGAGGGTAGGGTCTGCAGCCGACATGAACCACGCTGGGCAGGCTGGGGCACCCTCTGGCTCCCTCACTTTCTAGACCCTCCCGAGCTGATGAACCCAGGCCGGCAAGTTTCCTGCTTTCCTCTGGGAATGTGAATAAGCATGCATTTTTTGTCTTCTAAACATTTACATCCTAGTGTTCCCAATGTTCACGCAAGCATGTTGCAGAAAAGTACTAAAATCTGACACAGGCGGTCCCTGAATTACAAACAAATTCTGTTCCAAAAGCTGCCTTGGCATTTAAAGTTTAGCCTTTAACCATTCCTAACATTAAGAATAGTTTGTATCTCTTGTCAGCATCAACGCCTCATTGCCGTTGGGTTGGAACTGACTCATAGTTCATCTTCCAGCAAGTTTTCTGAGGTTGTAAACTGCTTACGAGGAGATTGCCCATCTTTCTTCCTTAGGGCAGCTGATGGCTTTGAACTACCTGTCTTTGGTTTGACAGAACAATGTTGTATCTACTAAGCTACCAAGGCTCTTACATAATATTAGTATATAACGTCGGCCTTAGTACAAAGTATAGAATGAACTTCTAGCCACAAAAACATTCAGGAAACATTTCCAGATACACTAAGATGTCTTTAACACAAAATTCAAAAAAACTCATTGCTGTCATGTAAAATCCAACTCTGAGCTGACCTTCCCTTGGGCTTTGACTGAAGGAGACTCCCCATCTTTCTCCCACAGAACAGCTGGTGGATTCAAATCACCAGAGACAGCGCCTTAAGGTGAGCAGCACACCTCACTGTGGACCACCTCACCAGAGTGCCCCATCTTTAATGCAAAACCAGATATGCATCACAAAATTTTCATTTTGTTATTACAGACCATTGTGTGTGCATCTCAAACTTTAAATATGATGGGCTTTACAAGATCTGGTTCATAAGCATGGTTTGTACATAAGCCAGACATTCGTAACCCAGGGACTGCCTATAATTAAATTAGGTACTTATGGGAAACAGCACAATTAAAACCAGAAAATAATGCAGAGAGATTAAACCCATTAGGGTAGGGCTTTCTTATTTAGTGAAGAGGAAATACAATTAGGTGAACTAACTTATTAAAAACACCTACACAGATATCTCAACATCTCCCCAATGCACTCCAACGCCTCGCTTCATACGAAGCCAGCAGACTACACTTCCTTTTCCTCCCAATCAAATTAGGAAGCTGAACTAAATGATTCCCCAGGAGAAATATTTACACCTCAAAGCAGATTGAGGGAAGTGTAATCTGAAGTTGCCCGGAAATGATTACAGAATGAAGTTCTTTCTATCGCTTCAGGGAGGTGAGCTTATAATTTTATGAAAAAGAAATCCATCTTATCATCTAAATTCATAGAAATCTTCAAAAATAAAACCCAAGGTAGATGTCTAATTTTCAGGGTAGCACCAGAAAAGTTCTTGTAATTGTGATAACAACTTAATGGAACATACAGATAGGACTTATTTGTACAATAAACACATTAGTATAATAGAGACCTAAGATACATGTGTTTAACTGCATATGTGGGAACAGTTATCAGCCAGATGGTCTCAGAGTTTAATGGTTGGAGAAACAGAACAAAGCCATTAAAGCTTCACCTTTGGAGTCAGACGGAGGTAGGTCCAATGCATCTTAGCTGCCATCAAGTGAGCCCCGATCACGGCCAGACTATGAGACATATTGAGTTTTCATTGACTAATTTTCTAGATGCACGTTGCTGGGCCACTCTTACCGGTCTGTCTTAGTCTACAAACTCTCCTGAAACTTGCTTGACAACACACAACACAACCCCACTGCCAGTCAAGTGGCAGCTGTGCGTGAGACACAGTGTCCAGGAACTAAATGGCCAAGGGCGGGTTGTGGGTGGGGACGGCGTCTTTCTCGTGCAAGGTGAGAATTCTACCAACAAACTAATATTTTCTATGTGGCCGTGAGCATGGTGAATATCTTATCGCCTCAATTGTCTCATCTATCAAATGCTGCCAGGAGAATTAGCTTTCAGGACTGTTAGAGGCTTACATAAGCTAATACTTGTGCTTTGCATTACCCCTACCACTCAATGAGACTTACCCTCCTAGATTATACTCACAGCTCCCAGTATGGGACCGGTGGCCTAATGGGAAGAAGATGTGCTGCAATCCGGAAGGCATGTGCTTCAAATCCAAGAGCTGCTCTGCCAGAGAAGGCTGCGCCATCTCTTCCCATGTGATGAACTGTCTCTGAAAACTTGCTGGAGGGTCACCTATAGGTCAGTGGTGACTCGATGGCACACAACAACAGCAAGTATGTACCAAGGACTGTTGTCAATGCTTTGTGCCTACTACTTCATCCAGTGCAGTGAATGGTCAAGCACGATTCAGACCCTGTGGTCTGGCTTTAGAACTTATAGACTTGACCTCTATGCCTCACTGCCCTTTCTGGTGACTACTAACTTCTCAGGTCACAAGCTTCTAATGGCAACTTTCCAAACCCACTTCCTGGCAGTGCCCCTTCATCAGGTTTCTGAGGTTATCAATCTCTGTGGGAGGTGATTGGTCGTATTTCTCCTGTGGTGTAGCTGGTAGATTCGAACTGCTTATTTTTTGGCTAGCATATAGTCTAATATGTACCACACCACACAACTGGGCCAACTTCATGGAACTTTGGAAATGTTTAAAGTCGAGCAGGGGAAAAAAATAGCCTTCAAAAATTAGAACTGTCAAATCAAAACCGAGAGAGTTAAGTATATGCATAGTACAATATTTGCCAACTTTTAAAAATAAGCTTGACATTCAGAAAAGTTCAGCTATGTTTTTAAAAGAATATTGTTGTTATGTGCTGTTGAGTCGCTTTTGACTCATAGTGTCCCTATCTATGAACAACAGCTCTAATCCTTGCTTTATCTTGAGCCAATTTCATTATCTCTGACATACCTACCTACCTTCATTACCCCTGTCATTGAGTCAATCTATCTCATACAGGGTCTTCCTCTCTTTCTCTCCACTCTTCCACATGTGCTGTCCTTCTCTAAGGCAACATGTCCAAAGTATGTCAGACAGAGTCTCAAAATCCTTGCCTCCAAGGAGCAGCCTGGTTTCACCTTTTCCAGGACAAATCTGTTTGTTCTCTTAGCAGTCCATGGTATGTTCAATACTTTCTCCAGCACCATACTCAAAGGCATTAATTCTTCTTCTATCAACACTAGTCATTGTTTAGCTCTGATGCATAGCGAGTAATGGCGAAGACTATTGGTCAGGCACACCTAAGTCTCTAGACTGACGTCATCGTGTGCATTCCATTATCAAACATTGAAAGCATTCACAGATATATACGTTTGTTGCCTAGAAATCCTGGCCAAGCATATAACAAGTTAGCTTTCAAACAAAAACATAAAGATCCTTTCAAATCATCAGATACCCAAGTCCATGCATATGTGAAGTGAGATGTAGCTGTGCTTTAAAATAAATTATTTGATGGGAATAGGGGCTTCCTTTTAGAAAGGAGCACTTGGAGTTTCTACATGGACTTAGTCACTCTGGCCCCTGACTTCAAACATCACTCATATGTACACATGGCCCTCAAGTCTCAAGTGACTCATAGCTGACCCTTTTGTGGGTTTTTACAGCCTGTAAATCACAGGACAGAAGATTGTCCAGCTTTCACCCTGTGAGCAGCTGGTGGATACAAACTACCAGGGTCACTGTCTTTGGGTTAGCAGCACATTGTCCATCTTTCACCCAGCAAGCAGCTGGTGGATTTGAACTACCAGAGTCACTGTCTTTGGGTTAGCAGCATAGCTCTCTATTGACCACACCAGTAGGACTGTAGGCACATATAGGTGGTCCCAAGCCTACTTCAACTTCCTGTCAGGTTCTAAACCTGTATTTCCCACTTCCTTCCTGTGACCACAGCCAGGTGTCCTTCTCACAGAGACATACAACATTGTGCCTTTCTGTGTAAGACTGAAAGGTTTCAGGGTTAGGGGTCTGGAGCCAGGTGCCTGTGTTCAAGTCCCTCCTAAAAATGCACCTTCAGTGAGGGTACAGAACCTTCCTGTTCTTGGAGATAATAAAAATTCTTGCTTCAAAGGGTCATTTTAGAGATGAGAAGGGTCTCCACATGGTTAATAAATGTGTTCACTGCTACTCAAGAATTGGAGGTTCAAGCCCACCCAAAGGTGTCTCAAAAGAAAGGCCCAGTGATTTACCTCTGAAAAAATCAGACATTGAAATCCTGCAGAGCACGGTTCTGCAATACACATGGGGCCACTGTGAGTCAGAACAGACTCAATAGTAACTGATTATAAAGCAAAGAAATGAATGAAGGAGAAATGAGAAGACCCTCAGAAAGATAAGGCCTAGGTGATGCATCCAGCCCATTGTTGCTCTGTGCTCCTCTCCAATCATTTGCCCATTCATCCCTTCCTTGTCTCTTTTATCTCTTTTCTGACCTGGTCTTTCTCTTTCATTAAAAGCTTGTAAATCTACTGGGCACCTTTAGCCTACCACCTCTTTTTTCCCCCTCAGAGTACTTAATTATCTTCTTCTATTTCCACCCTCATGTTTTCCCTGCTGTTAGAACACTTGTCATTAAGCTCCTCTCAAGTCTTCCCTACCCCTCACATCATTCCCAAATTCAATTCTGTGCAACCAGAACCCTTCCCACCCAGTCTATGTCATCTCCTTTGCAAAGATCTATCTGTTTTCTGCTCTCTGGAGGCAAGACTGGGGCATCCCTGGGTATGTGACACCAGACTATCTATCTACCAGGAGAATAGAGGCAGGCATTCTGTTCTTGACCCTGGAAGATCCTGTTACTGCATAGGACTCCCAAGGAGTATCAATACGGTTCTCTGGGGATTCAACATTTCTAAACCCCTCAGTGACTCAAGCCAGTGGGAGCAACCTTACCTGTTTCAGTAGCAGGTCGAAGTCATTCCCATAGTGTCTATAGCCATGGGTTTGAATTTTTCTCCATATAAACCTAAAAAACTCACTTTGGCTACAAAAGCTCCTTTGAGGAGATTATTACATTGCTTTTTTCCCAGTTCCTACACAGACAATGAGCACCTGAGAGGGCAAGGTGGCATCCTTATCAGGGCCTGGTCCCACTGGGCTTGGAGTAGGTGTCCCCCAGGGTCTCCTGTGGAAGATCTGTGTCTTAGGGAGATCTCATATTTAAAAGCTGAATGTTGGGGGCGGGGGTTGCCATGGCCCTTGACCCCTTGGGTTCTCTGCCCTGGAGTCTCTCTATTCTCTACTGAGACCTCCTTTTCTAATTTTACAAAATAGCATCTTTCCATCTAGCTGACCTGTCTGTTGAAGCTCTTCTCAGGGGAATGTCAATACTTTAGACATTTACAATAGAGTGAGAATAAAATTAGCAGGTTCTTTGGTAATTATTTCGTAGGCAGTTTCATCTAGGATGAATGGCTGTCCCGACTCAGGTCATTTCTGAGCCCAGTAGACAAAGGGGGAGGTCTTTAGGGGAATGCATTTCATGTTGGGCGGCATGCTCCAGTGCCGCCAATGGCTACCACTGTGGCAAGCTCTTTTCGACGGCTGAATGGACAGACAGGAAAGAAGACTCCTCTCCCAGAACCCAATGCTTTGTATCTGCAGCAAAGAGTTTCCTATGTGTTAGCTCACTGGTGGGGCTAGCTCTCTGGGCTAAAGGTTAAGCCACAGACTGAGAAGCTGAAAGTTCCATCTTATTAGCTCCTCTAGGGGAGAAAGATGCTTGTATGAAGATTTGCCACTGCAGAAATCCTGTGGAGCAGTGCTACTCTGTCCTCTAGGGTGTTATGAGTCAGGATTGACTCCATGGCCCTATTAGGTAGCTCTCTCTACTCACAAGATTATCTCCACGGCATGCTGACTGTAAGGGCTAGAAGGTAGACCAGGCCTGATTCCCCAGAACATAGCTAAAGTTGACCTGAGTTGGTAATTCAACACCACAACCACACTGGTTGCCATTAATTCAGTATCAGTTTGTGGTGACCCTGGCATTACAGAGTAGAGCTGCTTCATGGCGTTTTCTGGGCTGTAGTCTGCATGAAGGGAGTTCCGGTGGCAGAAATCTTAAGGGAGCTGTGAGGCTAACACAAAGACTATGCCTCCTGATGGTTCGAATCCACCAGCAGCAACAAGAGAGATAAGATGGGCAATCTCCTCTCATGCAATTTAATCTCCAGAAAAAGCACTGGAGGGTCTGCTATTAGTTGGTTCTAACGCCATGACAATGAGTTAAACTGAATTTTTAAGAAAGCAGATTATCAGAATTTTTTCCTGCCACGCTGCCATGGGTTCTGGCCACCAACTGTTAAATTAGGAGTGGAATACAAACCATTTACACCATCCAGGGACTAAAGAGCCTTGGTTTCATGAAATGCATTACATGTGGGCTACCAATCAATACGTTGACAGTTTGATCCATCAGTCTCTCTGTGGGACAAAAATAAAGAAATATGGGCAGTTTTTCTCCTATAAAAGTTTACACCCTCAAAACCCAGCAGAAGGTCTCCATGAGTCTGAATCTGCTCAAGCCATCCAAAGGCAGTAAGTTTGGTTTCTTGCTTACTGACCTTAGTTGGTCGATGGCTCAAATCATTGCTGTAGAGCTGGAACCCATTCATAGCTGGTTCCAGAGCAAGTTTTTCAAGGTCGTAAGTCATGGGGCGGAGACAATTGATCTTTGTCCCTCAGAGCAGCTGGTGGATTAGAACTGCCAAGGAAGTGAGCGGCATTTGGATAAACAGTACATTTGCTTAAGGGCTATGCCACCAGCGCTCCCCACTTGGTGAAGAGGGCTAGACAAATCCTCATTTCCCCCAGGAGGGGGAGCGCTTGCTTGGAGGCCACCTGGGCCAAATCCAAAACTCACATCCAAACTGTGTCCAACATTGAAAGCACGCTAGGCCATAGCGGACTCCAGAGTGCCTGTAACCATTCTGCTGTTTACATCTCTGAGAAAAATAAATATACTTTGTTTCTCACCAAGCAGATGGCCGGGGTAATTGGCAGAGCTGCTGCAGGGAGGCAGTGAGACAAGAGTTTCGTCACAGGGAGTGGAGTGGAAACATATGGCGAGTGAGAGGTGACCACAATGTGGGGACGGCCCAAGGGGTCCAACAACACAGGCGAGCCTCCTTCGTGCCTTCTGCAAACAGACGATCTGCTTTGGCCACCAGGGAACCCAGAGGACAAGTTCTGAAATAGCTGGGCAACACTAAGCTGCTTTTTGTCCTCCTCACCAACACCCCCACCCCCCCCCCCCCGGAAAAAAAGAAGGAAAAGCATCTCGTTCTCTGTCAGAAAAGTTTGTATCTCAGTGCTTAGCTTATCATGTCTTTGTCTTAACAGGGATTAGTGGAGTGATTGAAGTCAATTTGTTCAGACAAGCTCTGTAATTTTACAAAGAAAGAAAAGGGAGGGAGGCGGTGAGGAAAATTATAACAAAAAGGAGAAGTACATCACGTTTCCAAGTCGAGAGGACATTCTGTTCCCTGACCTCCAGTCTTGCAGGCTAAACCTGTGCTTTACGTTTAGAGAGCAAGCTATAGCTTGTAAAACCAATGTGGAAATCATTTGAAGTATGAGGCCTGCATTTCTTATTATGTAATTGGAGAAAATTCTGGCAAGCCCTTAGCAAAGATGATCTGTACCTAATTGTTCTCAGATAAAATTAAAATGTATCTGTTTCTTTGATAGTGACTGGCTAGTAGGCATTTCTTCTTTTAGTGGTCCCTGAATCTTGCCGAATTGGGTGTCTCGCATGTAATCCTCGTGACAAGGAAGGATTAGCGCTCCTTGGGTGAGAAAGTAAAATATCTCCATGTTTACTTTTTAGGTGTATTATCCCTATTTTATGCATGCTCTAAGTCTTAAATTTATAACTGTGACTCTTTCCCTTCCCTCCTCCCCTGAAATCAGGAATCTTTGAACAATTCCAAAAACAATTTTCTTTGACCTTGTTTCTGCTTTAATTTGAAACTGTCCATGTTTTATGAAATGCTTATTACATTCTTACCAGCCTACACGTGTGTTCCCACTTTAATCATGGAAAATAGGCCCTTCATAATTAATTAAGTTGTGTGCTCCCCCAAATGAGCGTTGGAGTTCTAACCACTTAGAAGCAAGAATGGGGAAACTTAGTCTCACGTATCTTGGGCATGTTATCAGGAGGGCCAATGCCTGGCAAATGACAGCATGATTGGCAGAGAAAGGGTCATAGAAAGAGACGGAGACCTTCGATGAGATGGACTGACATTGTGGCTGCAAGGATGGGCTCAAACCCAGCAAAGATTGTGAGCGTGGAACAGGAATGGAGAGTACGTAGAGGATAGTTACGAGGAGTCAGCTGCAGTTCCTTAGAACCTGGCAACAATATAAGTAAATATATTCCTGTTAGGAAATAGAGTCTTTTAAAATGCCAATTAGATGATGCTCTGGCAATATGAGTCATGAAGGGAGTCTGGTGGGATAGTTCTTTGACAGCTGTGCTGTTAACCCAAAGGTGAGCCTCTCTGGCCATTCAAATCCACCAGTGAATGGCTCCTTGGGAGAAAGACGGGCCATCTTCCCCTGTGGGATTTACAGTCTCCTGAAAACCCCCTGGAAGGTCAGCTATGAGCTGGTTCCTTCTCAATGGCAGTGAATGAAAAATGAGGATTAAAAGAGCAGATTATACACTGATTTAGGCATACAAGAGCAAACAGACACTGTGGGAAGATTATCAATCAGCAAGGAGCCATGGAACTCCCAGGCCTTCTGTAGACCCTCCACACCAAGACTACCTTGAACTTCCAGCCTTCAGAAATAGGGGAAAACAAATTCCTCTTCTTTAAACCCATCCATTTGTGCCATTCCTCTTACAACAGTTCAAGGTTAACAAAGACCCTGATGTGTGCAAGAAAATGCCATGAATGGTATTATAACATGACTATATAGACTATTCTATGGTCCCTGTTCCAGAGGAAGCAGAGGACTGTACTGCTGTCACTTTAACATGGTTCACTGTCACCAACACTGAGATAGGAGTGCTTGCTTTATAGCATAGACCATAGCACCAGATAAGGAAATCCCACACCAGTCAGCATGATATCTGCCCTAAATGTAGCCCCACTGTTTGCTGCAGCAGCAATGTATTGGAATCATGCTGTGAGGAGTCAGTGGCTCCAGAGACTGAACCACTTTTGTTTTTTAGCCTTGACACCAGGAAAGAGTCCTTGAAATCTGTTCCCCAACAGACTCTCTCAGCTGTTGAAGTGCTATCTCACAGTAGCATGGGTGTGCTTTTTTTCCCCTTTAAACCAAACTAAAATTTAAAACGTGTTGCAAACATTTTCTCTCTGTTCTTCCTTGCTTATTCAGTGCAAAAAAAAAAAAAAAGATGCTGTG
Source organism: Elephantulus edwardii (assembly GCF_000299155.1). Classification (NCBI taxonomy): domain Eukaryota; kingdom Metazoa; phylum Chordata; class Mammalia; order Macroscelidea; family Macroscelididae; genus Elephantulus; species Elephantulus edwardii. The sequence goes on along the minus strand of NW_006399801.1, from coordinate 4,524,868 downwards.
TGAACACAATGATAATGGTGATTGGCTAGTCTCCCTGTGCTTTCTGACCAATGAAATGCACTCTTCATCACCATGGTTACATAACAAATAGCAAGGCAGGGGGAAGGAGGGTCATCCCAGAATCCTGGTTCCTTTTATCTCATTTTGCTCACTATGGATGCCTAACCAAAAGACAAACCAAAACAAAATAAAAAAGCCAAACTCACTGCTGGTAAGTCATTCTGACTCATAATGCCCCTCTATCAGGTCTTTGAAGCTGTAAATCTTCACAGAAGGATGCCCATCTTTCTCCCTTGGAGCAACTGAAAGGATTCCAAACCACTGATTTTTCTGTTAGCAGCCTGACATGTTACATACACACTATGCCACCAGGACACCTTACCATGATAATAACTGGTCCCAACACCAGTGTTTATTAAATCTAGCGTGACTTGTCATTTTTTAGTTTAATTTTATTTTATTATTTTGTGTGTGCATACTGTCAAATTAGATCTGACTGAGACAGGAGGAGATTGCTCCTCCTTCTCCAGCAGAGGATCTGGTGGATATGAACCACTCACCTCTGGGATTGCTATGCAGCTTCTTGCCACTAGGCCACCAGAGCTCCCTGAGACTTGTCTTTTCTAACACATGGGGAAAAAATCCTTTTAAACAATTGTGAAATAGAATGCACATACAGAAAATCATGCAAATCAGAAGCTACAGCTCAACAAGCATCACACAACAAGCATTTGTGTAACCACCACGCAGGCCAAGGAAAACCCTAAAAGCACCAAGTAGCTCCTAGCATCTCTTTCCCCTGCTTTTCAACTCTTTTTTCTTTTTTTTTTCTTTTCAACTCTTAAGGCAAACTAGCCACCTTCCCAACTTTCTTGCTAACTTACTTGTTTTTCTGTACTTGTAACACCTAAGGTGTAACTCGCTTAAGAGGTTTCCTCTTGCCTGTCTTCCAAACTCTGTATAATGGAGTTATGCATTATGTTTTCTTGGGCGTCTGGATTCTTTTGTTCAGCATTATGTTTCTTAGTCATTCTTGTTTATGTAACTGTATTTTGATTGTAGTCATGCACTGCATAACGTCCCTCTGAGGAACATCCAACCACATGTACGTCCGAAAGTCTAACCCACATAAAACCTATTATTTACAAATTTGAGGTACATAATATGGTTTGTACTAGCCAGCAGGTGCTACTTTGTGATGCACATCAGAACATTATTACTGTGTTATTATGTTAAAGATGTTTGAGTGTACTTGCAGTGTTTCTTTAATGTTTTTTATGCATTGTAAGGTACACTACATACTAGTATATATTAATACAAATGTTAGACTAACATCGCTGATGTGACTGGATTTCACTAACAGACTTAAGAGCAAACTCATTGTAATCTAGAGATTGTCTGTACGTGATATGAGGTTTATACAAGGTCCAAATTGTATGATGTCCTATTCACAAAATACATTATATCGTATGATGACCTATTCACAAAATATATTATAAATGTTAAATGATATATGCTTATCATTTCACTATGATCTAGTGGATCCTGGCTCACTAGTGCCTAGTGGATAAGGAGCTGTGAAACTAACCCAAGGGGCAGGTGGTTTGAATCTGAAGCCACCAGCTGCTTCTTGGGAGAAAGATGTCCTATCTTCTTCCATGTGATTTACAGATTCTGAAAACCCACTGGAAGGTTAGTTGTGAGTTGGATCTGATTCAATGGTACCACACACACACACACACACACACACAGAGAGTATTTTAATTACACTGTGGTGATTTACATGTTGCTATGTCACTGGCATTTGAAATAGCAGCAGTCACACACAATGGGCAGGTTTCAACAGAGCTTCTAGACTATAAAACAAACTAGGAAGAAAGACCTGGCAACTGACTTCCAAAAATCAGATAGTAGAAACTTAATGACTCACAGCAAGAACGTGTGCGACTAACATACTTTGGAGACACTTTCCAGATCCATCACTGGAGAGCTTCACGTCTGGTGAAGGTGGCAAGGATGCAAGAGACCTTTGATTATACAATTAATCAAATTATTTAATTAATTAAAAGACCTATGATTATACAATTATTGCAGGAGTCACAATGATGAACTGACATGCGCTGGCAAGTGTTAATGACGGTGCATGATCAGGTATTCTTTCAATATGTTGTATGTAAGATCTCCAAGAATCAAAGTCAACCTGGCAGCATTTATCTGTCTATCATATTGTATTGCATGAAAACAACACTTTCATGACTCCGTTCCCTTTCTGGTAGGCAGTTGGGTAGTTTCCACTGCAAAGCTGTGAAGATTCTTGTGTAAGTCTCTTGGTAAACATGGACATGCACTTCTGCTGGCAATCTGCTTATAAGTAGAATTACCAGAAAAGATCAAATACACACCTTCATTTCAGCAGATAACACCAAAATACTTCCTTTGTGAACTGAACTAGCAGTTTCTACTGTTTCTGGTCTTCAAGGTTGGGGAGAAACGCAGCCCAAAACACAAGCTTACCACTTCAGATTTTCATCTTCCCCAACTAGGTAGCCCAGCAATCTTGTTACTTTTTAGGTGCTTTCAAGATGTTTCAAAATATTTTCACCAGCATTTTGGGCTACCCTCATTACCAAGCACACCCTTACAAGATCAGAAATCCTCTAGTCTTGTGTGTGTTTGTTTTAGAATCAAAATAATGTGTTGATGATAAAATGTATGCTCTGAAAGGAGAGTATTTTTTTAAACCAAAACCCCAACCACTGCGGTCCAGCTAGTTCTGACTCACAGTGGCCCAATAGGGCAGAGCAGACCTGTCCCAGAGGATTCAACACCCAACACCCTCCCACACATACGTCACAAACTCACCCCTCCCACATAAGCCACACACCCACCCGCACACACACATACATTACACACCCCACACACAACTGAACTAGCAGACCCGGCAACTGTGACAACGCCTGACTCACCTTTGTGCACCCACAATGATTGCTTCAGCACCTATGCATAATTGATCCAATTCTGTTAGAACACAGAAAATGGTCAGGATATGTGCATTACAGCCAGGCAGTAGATTCTGGAAGTTTCTTTAATTTTCTGGAGGTCCTGCCTGCAGTAAGCCATCTGACCAGTCAACAGCTGTCAGGGGTTCTGCTAGCAGTAGTTTCTGCCTCTCTGCACCTTGTTATGAGCTGTTCTGCCAGATGACATCTTAAGCCATAGGCGGTTTCACTCCATTTGCTTCTTTGGGTTCCAAGTTTATGTGTAAACACAGCCCCCTTCTCCCTCCTCCTTCAGAAAGGTCAACAAGCTTTGACTCAATTTTTCATCAGAAGATACTCCTGCATTCTCACCAGGGGTGTGGGAGGGCAAATAATGCCGGGAACATTATTTAATAACAAGTGTAAGGCATAAATTTCAAGATAAATAAACTTTGATAATAAGAGTATGTCAGTAGAAGAAATTCCTTTCTCCTTCTGATCTGGTTGCCTCAAGGGGGTTCTTGCCATATTTGTAGTCTTTGAAATGTCATCCTGCTGTCACATCCCCTGGACTTGCACTGTCACCTCCCTTACTCCTATCTCCTTATCAGCCCCAGTCTCTGGGTCTCCCTCGCTTGAGGAAAGGTGAGGAAAGGCCAGACTATACTAAAACTGTTCCACCACATCCCAGTAACACCTCCTCCAAGCAGTTCCCCCTTTCCAGCTGGCACCTCTTGTAAGTGGTGCACAGGGCACATGCCATACCTGCTATGTCTTAGATGCACATCTGACTCCCACAGAATCCCACAGATGCTTCTGACTCGCTAATAAATTGCTGTTAAGTACGTCACACTTGAGGCCCAGGAAACGAGGTGGGGAAGGTGCTTCACTTCAAAGGGAAAAAGGTTTTTTTCCTGGTCTCTGGGAGAACACTCAGTTTGGGAAAAATAAAAATAGCGACCTCTTTTTAAACTTGCAAAGTATTTCGAACTCACATTCTTGTTTACATTACACGAAGGGCTCCTTTCTCTTTGGATAAAGCTCTCAGGAGGGTGATAAGAGAGAAGAAGGGGCAAGGACCACGGCAAGACTCCTTGTTTACTTTTTAAGTTTGGTGAAAGCCAAAGACACCATTTCAGCAATCTCTACATGTATAAATTGTGGCATTGTTTATATTCTTTAAATTGTCTACCATTGTCTCTCTCTTTTCCACATTATTACACTTATTCCTCTGCCATTAATTAATTAATCCCCCTGGCCTCTAACCTTTCGCGCTGCTGTTTTCAATTTGATCTCACATGGATAATTCTTTATAAGAGCACAAGACACAGCCAGACGAGCCAGCCACAGACAGAGGAAACTATGCCAGCAGGAATGATTTGGCTCAATCAGATCAGAAAAGCAAACCATGGGAAGCTATTATGGAAAAACACTTAAGACAAAAACCCTGTTCGTGGGATTTCTGATGAAGACTGGGGAGCACTTGTAGCAGTTTATTGCTTTAACAAGATCACACCACATGTAAAGAAGAGTGATGCAATGAAGGTCAGGTGTTTGATCTACAGAACTGCCAATCAAGCTGTGCTGGGTGTTGTCAAGGCCACACGTGCCTACTAACCTCAAGGCTGGTGATCGGAACTCACCCAGAGGAGCCCTGGAAGAGAGAGAGCAGCTGAACCTCTGTCTTCTGATCACTCACAGCCAAGAACATTCTATGTAGCAATCCTACTTTGTGTCCCATGGGGTCACCAAGAGTTGGAACTGACTCGCTCTCAGTGGTTTGGGTTTGGTTTAGTTTTTCTCACATGCTTCATCTTGTTGAATCTATTCTGATTCTAAAACTCCTGCAAGGACGTGACTTCTCTCTCTCTCTCTCTCTCTCTCTCACACACACACACACACACACACACACACAACTCAAACTCATTGCCATGGAACCAGAAGTGACTCATAGTTGAAATTCCTTTGGGTTTGCTAGACTGTAAATCCCATGGAAGGAGATTGCCAATCTTTCTTCCCTGGATCAGCTGGTAGATTCGAACCTCCTGCCTTTGGATCGCTAGCGCAACTCCTTAACCCACTAGGTCACCAGAGCTCCCTGAGGATCCTGGGCAGTGAAAATATAGAATCTCTGAAAGGTTATTGACCAGCTGCCATGGTGTGACCTATGTCCCTCTAAAAGATGTGTATGGATGTTCTGCCAGTATTGTCTGTAGGAAGTTGCAATACTGATGCAAAGGCTGCATCTCTCTGCCAGTACAGTATGGGGCTGCCAGTAAGTCCTCAGGAGAAAGATAGGTAATCTCCTCCCATGCAAATTATAGCATCAGAAACCCAATGAAGTTTCATCAATGAGTCAGTTCCAACTCCAGGCAATGAGAGCAATGGTGTAATGTAAAAGCTAAGTAATGCAACTGTAAAAGGGTTGAGTGCAACTCCCTTAATCTCATCACAGCCCTGATTCAATATAAGAGGAGTGTTCCTTGTGTGTTGTTGTTGTTATGTGCCATTAAATCTCTTGTTACTCATAGCGACCCTAAGTACAATAGCCCTTAAACCTGCTCTATCCTGTGCCAACTTTACTGTCTCTGACACACCTTCCCCCATTACCTCAGTCACTGAATCAATCCATCTCATTGATGGTCTCTCTCTCTCTTTCTCTGCCCCTCTACCCTTCCAAGCATGATGTCCCTCTCCAAGGACTAGTCCCTCCTTGCAACATGCCCAAAGTATGTCAGACAAAGCCTCAGAATCCTTGACTCTGAGGAGCAGACTGGTTTCACCTTCTCTAGGCTGAACCTGTTTGTTCTCCTAGCAGTCCATGGCATATTCAACACTCTTCTCCATCACCACAGCTCAAAGGCATAAATTATCTTTCTATCATCCCTAGTCATTGTCCTGCTATCTGACTCATAGGAAGCAATTGGAAAGACTATGGCCTGCATCAGGAACACCTTAGTCTCCAGACTGATATCATTGCTCTTCAGTAATCTGGAGAAGTCCCTGACAGCCAGCTTTCCCAAAGCAATTTGTCTTGATTTCCTGGCTGATGGTACCAAGAGTGTTGATTGTGAAGCCAAGTAAATTGAAGCTGTTAACCAATCTTAATCTCTTCACCATTGAACATGATACTGCTAATCGGCCCAGTGGTGAGAATCTTTGTTTTCCTCATGTTGAGCTTAAATCCATATTGAATATTGTAGTCTTTGACCTTCTGCAGCAAATGATTCAGGTCCTGTAGCATACTTTTTAAAACTTAAAAAAACCCCCATTTATTCGTTTTTGCACATTTTCTCCCCCTTTCCCTCACCCTCTATTTTTTCTTTCTTTCTTTCTTTGTTCTTTCCTTCCTTCCTTCCTTCCTTCCTTCCTTCCTTCCTTCCTTCCTTCCTTCCTTCCTTTCATTCTTGCTTGCTTTCTTGCTTCCTCTCTTGCTTGCTTGCTTTCTTGCTTCCTTTGCTTTCTTGCTTTCTTCTTCTCTTTATTTATTTATTTTTATTTTCTTGTTGTGTACCATCAAATTGGATCCAACTGGTACAGGAGGAGATTGCCCCTCCTTCTCTAGTGAAGAATCTGGTGGAGTCAAACTGCACGCCTTCGCCCTCACCCTCTCTTACCCCACCTTTCAATGCCTTTCTTGTTCCAGACTGTTCTCATACATATAATGCATAATCCTATATTCCTTTAAGCAGTTCTCCTCATCTATTCCGATGCAGTGTTCATTATCTATCCATCCCTTCCCCATTCCCTCTCCAAACCCCTCATGACTGTCCTGTTTTAGAGCAGCAGTGCTCTGTAGTATTTATCCTTTTGAGACAGAGATATTTCACTTAGTTAATGTCCTCAAGCTTCCCCCTACGTTGTGTAATATTTTACTATACCAGAACCACAACTCAAACAGATGTATGCACATCTATGTTTATCACTGCATTATTCATAATAACAAAGAGATGGAAGCAACCCAAGTAGTATACTTTTTTTAATCTTATAAAGGATAAGAAAAGAAGAACCTCAGGACTCTCAAAAAAGAGGCACTGGGAGCAGACCACATCCTTTATACCTGGTCCCTGTGTCTTAGTTATCTATTGCTGCTATAGCAGAGATAGCACTAGCAGATGATTTTGTGTGTGTGTGTGTGTGTGTGTGTGTGTGTGTGTATCCCTTTAATGCTGCAATTTGAAAAACTGATTTTTTAATTGATTTTTTTAATAATTAAAGCATTTTTTAATTCATTTTAATGAAATTTTTCAGAGACATAGGGTTTCCAGTCATTCATTGTTGCACTTTTTTCTCTACCCACCCCCTCCCCCAATTCACTCTTCTACGTGAAAAGTAAAAAAACAAAACAAAACCTCTTTCATTGTAATGCAATCCCTCCCACAAAGTCCACTCCACTGTGCAGCCTTCATTCTGGACTCCTGTCACGACAAGATTATCCATTCATATGTCCCTTTTAAACAGTCTCTCCCCCTTCTGTTTCAATGCAATATACATCTTTCCTCGCCTCCTTTTCTGTCTTCCCTCAACCCTGATATCAGTCTTGTTTAACAACAGTGGCCCTATGCAATATTTGTCCTTCTGTGACTGAGATATTTCACTCAGCATAACATCCTTCAGGGTCATCATCCACTTTGAATAATATTTCATGAGTTCCTTAGTTTTCAGCATAGTATTCCATTGTGTGAATATACCAGAACTTCTCTACCCATTGTTTGTTGATGGGTACTTGGGTTGTTTTCATCCCTTTGTTGTTTTGTGAACAATGCAGCAGTAAACATGAGTGTGCATATATCTGCTAGGGTGGTGGTTATGGTTTCTTTGGGGTAAATTTCCAGTAGTGGAATTTCTGGGTCAAATGGTATTTCTATTTGCAACTTTTTGAGAAAATGCCACATCGCCTTCCACAGTGGTTGTACCATCTTACACTTCCACCAACAGTGAATAAGGATTCCAGTTTCTCTGCAACCTTGCAAACATTAGATGTTTGCTGTTCTATTAAAGTTTGCTATTCTTTCTGGGGTGAGAGGATATCTCATAGTTGTTTTGATTTGCATCTCTTTTAGAGCTAGGGATTGTGAACATTTCTTCATGTGCTTGTTTGCCATCTGAATGTCTTCTTTGGTGAAGTGTCGGTTCATATCCTGTGACCATTTTTCAATTGGGTTACTTACCTTTATCTTGTGGTTCTCGAATATTTTATAAATTCTACATATAAGTCCCTTGTCGACATGTCATTATCAAATATTTTTTCCCAATCTGTTTCTTCCCTTTTACCCTGTTGGAGAAATCTTTGGATGTACATAGGGATTTTATTCTTAGAAGGTCTCATTCATCTATTTTATCCTCACCTGATTGTAGATTTTCCAGGAAATCCTGAATAAAATCCTGGCCAGTAGAATCCAATGATACATTAAAAAAAAAAATAGTTCGCTATGACCAAGTGGGATTCATAACATGTATGCAAGGATTGTTCAACATAAGAAAAACAATGTCATTAATCACATTAACAAATCAAAGAACAAGAACCACATGATCCTATCAATTGATGCAGAAAAAGCCTTTGACAAAATCCAACACTCTTCCCTGATTAAAGACCCAACAAAGTATGATTAAAGGGGAATTTCTTCAATATAGTAAAAAGTATATACACAAACCTGAGAGCCAACATAGTTCTCAATGGAGAGAGATTAAAGTCATTCCCCTTGAGAACAGAAGCTAGGCAAGGATGTTGACTATCACTCCTCCTATTCAATATTGTATTGAAAGTCTTAGCAGTAGCAATAAGACAAGAAAATAAGAGGTATCCAAATTGGCAAAGAGGAGGTAAAATGATCTCTCTATGCAGATGATATGATAGTATACTTAGAAAACTCTAATGACTCAGCAAGAAAACTACTGGACATAATTGACCAATTTAGCAAAGTGGCAAGATACAAGATCAACATAAAAAAATCAATTGGATTTTTCTACAGTGACAAAAAGAATACAGAACTGGAGCTAAGAAAAGCAATACCCTTCACAATAGCTAATCACAAGATTAAATACTTAGGAGTAAACCTAACCAGAAGCCCAAAGGATCTATTCAAAGAAAATGACAAAACATTACTACAAGAAACAAAAAGACCGTCAACAAACGGATGGATAGAGAAGCTCTGGTATATTCACACAATGAATATTATGCAGCATTGAAAAGCAGGGAACTCATGAAATATCATGCAGAATGGGTGATCCTAGAGGACGTTATGAAATATCTCAGTCACAAAAGGACTAACATTGCATAGGGCCACCGTTGTAAAATGGGACTGATATCAGGATTGAAGGAAGACAGAAAAGGAGGTTAGGAATGATGTATATTGCATTGAAATAGATGAGGGAGAGACTGTTTAAAAGGGACATATGAATGGGTATTCTTGTCATTACATAAGTCCAGAATGAAGGCTGAATAATGGATTGGACTTGGGGAGAGGGATTGCATTACAATGAAAGAGTTTTTATTTTTGTTTTCAAGAAGAAGAGTGAATCAGGGGGAGGAGGTGGGCGTGAAAAGTGCAACAATGAATGACTGGAAACGCAAAGTCTCTGTAAACTTTCATTAAAATTAATTAAAAAAGAAAAAAGAGAGACCTGGAGAAATGGAAGAATATCCCCAATATTGTTAAAATGACAATACTACCAAAGGCAATTTACACGTTCAATGCAATCTCAATACAAATACCAATTTCATTCTCGGAAGATATGGAAAAGGCAATCTCCAATTTCATATTAAATCGAAAGAGGCCCCAAATAAGCAAAGCACTCCTTAAAAAGCAAAACAAGGTAGAAGGCATCTCACTCCCTGATTTCAAATCCTACTACACTGCCGTGGTGGTCAAGACAGCATGGTACTGGTACAACAACAGACACATAGATCAATGGAATACAATTGAAAACAATCAGTTAAGTGGGGAAATGACAGCCTTTTAAACAAATGGTGCTGGCAGAACTGGTAAACAATCTGTAGAAAACTCAAGCAAGATCCACACCTCACTCCATACACAAAAACCAATTCAAAGTGGATTTAATTGAGATTTTAATGAAAGTTTATAGAGAACTTGGATTTTCATTCATTAATTGTTGCACATTTTCCTCTCTGTTCCCCCTCAGTTCGCTTTTCTCTTAAAAAAAAATTCTTTCATTGTTGTATCATTTCCCACCCCTACCCCTGTCTACTTTACTATGCAGCTCTTATTCTGGACTGTTATCATACAAATAATACCTAATCACATGGTCCTTTTAAGCAGTTCTTCCCCTCATTTGTTTCCATGCAGGGTACATTATTTATCTCTTTTCTTAGTTTCCCCCAAACTTCATGTCAGTCCTGTTTTACAACAGTGGTATTATGCAGTATTTGTTCTTTTGTGATTAAGATCTTCCACTCAGCATAATGTCCTCCAGGGCTGTCCACTTTGAATAATATTTCATGAGTTCCTTAGTTTTCAATGCAGCATAGTATTCCATTGTGTGAATATACCAGAGCCTCCCTAGCTATTGTTTGTTGATGGGTACTTGGGTTGTTTTCATCTCTTTGTTGTTTTGTGAACAATGCAGCAATAAACATGAGTGTGCATATATCTGCTAGGGTGGCAGTTATGGTTTCTTTGGGGTAAATTCCCAGTAGTGGAATTTCTGGGTCAAATGGTATTTCTATTTG
>NW_006399801.1:4486917-4513900 GCF_000299155.1 Elephantulus edwardii | reverse complement strand
GAATTCCTCAGAGATCTCTAAGTATCTTGATTTTCACCAGTGTCTAGGAGCTTCCTTAAGTTGTTTTGTGTTTTGGTTGGGTTTTTGGGGTTTGGTTTGTTGGTTTTTTTTACACATTAGCAATGCCACAAGAGACACAAGTCTAAAAGGACACACTACACTCGTGGCAATTCTTTCCTGGTTGGACTAAGGGCTCTCCCGACTCAGCTTGCTTTATTTGTTGTTGTCATCGAGTTGGAATTGATCCACAGCTGACCCTCCATCAGATTTTCAGAGTCAGTTAATCGCACAGGAGGAGATTGCCCAACCTTCTCCTGCACAGCAGCTGGTGGATTTGAACCAGGTGCCCTTGGTATTGTAGTGCAGTATCTTACCGCTAGGCCACCAGAGTCTCTAGGCTACACCTTAAGAAAATGTCCCTTACATCTGATCAGAATTGTGTTGAATTCAACCATTCATTATCTTCTGACTATTTGGGTTCTTAGTCCATGGAGGATCATTACATAGCCTCCACATTATATCATTACATACTTGTATTTTGAGGACACACAGTTCAATCCACAACACAAGAAAAGGCTGAAACACATGGAAATCTCCAAGGAAAGCCAGGCTTCGGGATGCTGAAATGAGACCTCTACAGAGAAAGCCTTCCTCTAGTGCTGACACCCTGCAAATGGCTTCTACCCTGCTAATATGGTAAAAATCAGGCCGGGTGCTGACTAGGAAATGGATTATTAACTACTCACTTGCAAGTTCAAACTGAAGCTAAAGAAAATGAAAACAAATCCACAAGAACCAAAATATGACCTTGAGTCTATTCCATCTGAACTTAAAAATCATCTTAACAGGTTTTAGGTATAGAATGCTAATGAAGACCCAAAGAGCTATGAGATAAAATCAAGGATATCATCCACGAAAAAGCAAAAAGTGACAAAGTTGGGGGAGAAAGAAAAAGCAAAAATAAATGTTAGAAGAGACTCTGATTATTGCATTAGAATACTGAGAAGCCAAAACAAAAGGGAGATATGATGAAGTTAAAGAATAGATGCTCTCAAAGGGCAGCCTGTGACGACAAAGCAAAAGTTTGTAACAAAATATGCCAAGAGCTGTGGTGTTAAGGGTTTACCATTCAAAATGGCTTACCTAGCCATGGTTTGACTTTGCCATATGGATAGGCAAGGATATGTGATTAGAGTGTGTTAGCCTATCCACAAGGAGATTGGCTAGTCTCACCTTTAAATTGAGTGGATCCACCAGCAGAATTGGAAAATCTCACCTCCAGCAGAAAAGCTAGAGAATGCAGCTCTCCTTCAGGGACAGATATCCTTGCACTGGCCAGACCAGGAGGTAGAGGAGCAGCAGTTGGGGCAGCAAGCAGCAGAGACCCAGAGACCTGATGTGAGATGGAGATGGTGTTGGGACTGCTATATCACAGAACCAGAGCCAAAGGCCTTTTGCCTAAGTTAGTTGTAGGACTGCTGGTGGGGGTAGGAGTGGGGATGGAGAGCCATAATTGACAGGACTAACAGTCTGAATGGTAAGAATTTTAGTCTTCTTGATATTGAGCCTTAATCCATATTGAAGGCTGCAGTCCTTGACCTTCTGCAGCAAGTGAGGCTCAATATCAAGAAGACAAAGATTCTCACCACTGGATCAACTGGCAGCATCAGGATGGATGGTGAAGAGATTGAGATTGTTCACAGCTTTAGTTTGCTTGGCTCCACAGTCAACACTCTTGGCACCAGCAGCTAAGAAATTAAAAGACATATTTACAATGGGAAAGTCTGCTGTTAGGACCTCTCCAAAGTACTGAAGAGCAATGTTGTCACTCTGGAGACTAAGGTGTGTCTGATACAGGCCATGGTCTTTGCAATCACTTGCTATGCATCAGATAGTTGGATAATTACTTGGGGGGGGGGGGATAGAAAAAGACTTGATGCCTTTGAGCTGTGGTGTTGAAGAAGAATATTGAATATACCATGGACTGCTAAGAAAATGAACAGGTTTACCCTGGAGAGGATTAAACCAGACTACTCCTTGGAGGCAAAGTTTCTGAAGCTTTGTCTGACATACTTTGGACATGTTGCAAGGAGGGAGCAGTCCTTGGAGAAGGACGTCATGCTTGGGAGTGTGGAGGGGTAATGGGGTAGGTGTGTTGGAGACAGTGAGATTGGCACAGGATAGAGCAGGTTTTAGGGCTGTTGTACACGGGGTCGCTATGAGTTGCAGATGACTCGACAGCACATAACAACAACAACAACAAACAACAAGAGTCTGAAGTCACAAGACTGAAGGCTGAGGTGCCAGTGAGTTCATTTTAGATACTGTCCTGACTAAGTGATTGTATTCTGCTATTAACCTAAATTATATTCAGGCCTTCTATATGAAAGCCTTTGACTTCCTTAATATGGTTCTGTGTGGCCTCTGACCTATTACAATGGATTTTTTGACCCAGTAAAGCAGTAAGATGTTATTGCCATGGACAATTTCCTTTTGTGGAGTTGGTAAAGGTCAGATATGGCTATCCCCATGGGGCCCTTGACCTTTTTATAGAGATGAAGTCAGATAAACAAAAGGGGGAAACTTGTTCAGTATTTCAAGTTGAAGCAACTGAAGAACAATTCAAACCTTGAGCTACATACTGAGGGATGCTATAGGCAGAAGCTTGAATGATTCAGGAAGCATCAAAAGAAGATTGAAGGACTATATGGAGTCACTGTACCAAAAAGAATTGGCTGACCAAGAACCAATGGTAATAAAGCAAGTTAAAGCTGTTCTGAAGGAGTTGGTAAAAAAATAAGACCCCCAAAATTGCTAGAATATCAGCTGACATATTTCAACAAACAGATGCAGCCTTAGGTGTGTGCACTAGGTTGTGCCAAAAAATTTGGACTACAGCTACCTGGCCAAATGCTTAGAAGAGATCCATATCTATTCCCAGTCTCAAAAAAAAAAAAAAAAGGGTGCTCCAATAGAATGTGGAAATTATTAAACAATATCCTTAATATTACAAGCAAGCAAAATTTTGATGAAGATCATCCAAAAATGACTTGAACTATACATTGAGAGAGAACTGCCAGAAATAAATATTGGATTTAGAAGAGGCTGTGATATGAGGGATATAACTGCTGGTGTCAGATGAATCTTAGCTCAAAACAGAGTACTAGAAGGATGTCTGTTTGTGTTTTATGGACCATGCAATTGCGTTTGACTGTGGATCACAACTAATTGTGGCTAACACTTGAGAGTGCTCATGTGAAACTCAGAACAGAGCAAGGAAATACTGCATGGTTCAAAATCAGTAAAGGAGTGCATCAGGGGTGTAGCCTTTTTCCATATCTTTTCAATTTATATCCTGAACAAATCATGAAAGAGGCTGGACTTTATGAAGAAGAACATGGCATCAGGATTAGAGGAAGACTCATCAACAATCTGCATTATTCAGATAAAACAACCTTGCTTGCTGAAAAGTGAGGAACTTGAATCATTTGCTCCAGAAAGTCAAGGACTGAAGCCTTCAATATAGATTGTATCTCAACATCAAGAGAACAAAAATCCTCACTGCCAGATCAATAGGCAGCATCATGATGACAAACCTTGCTTGGATCTACAAACACCACCCTTGGCACCAGCAGTTAGAAAACCGAAAAGATGAGTTGCATTGAGAAAATCTGCTGGACCTCTCTGGAGTGCTAAAAAGCAATTACATTAGTTTAAAGACTAAGGTGCACCTGAACCAAGGCATAATTCTCTCAATTGTTTACTGTGTATTTGTAAGCTGGACAGTGACTAAGGATAACAGAAGAAGAATCAACACCTTTGAATTATGGTGCTGGAGAAGATTATTGAACATATTTTAGAATGCCAAAAGAATAAAAATGTTTGTCCCAGAGAGGGTGAAACCAGGTTGCCTCTTGGAGGCAAAAAGTTTTAAACTCTATCTCACATACTTTGGGCATGGTGTTAGGAGGGGCCAGTCCCTGCAGAAGGACACCGTGATTGTAAAGACAGAAGATCAACACAAGAGAGGAAGGCCCTAGAGGAGATAGATTGACACCATGACTATGGCAATGGGGTCAAATGTGTCAGAGACAGTGAGGTTGGCTCAGGCTAGGGCAAGATTCAGATATTATTCACAATGAATCATAGTCGATTTGATGGTACATAACAACAACAAACGGTAAGAGAATAAATTTTTGTTTGTCGAAGTTATCTACTGTCTTGTGACATCTCTGTTATAGCAGCACTAGATAACTAAGACTCCAGCACGAGGTCTTCTAGGAGCAGAGCAGGATTATATATTATCACATAGCAATTATTCATAAGCAGAGGCAGGTTTGTCCCACAGAAGAAGTTACATTTATGAGTAAATTAATTTTAAGGAATGTAGCCTCTTGTATGGATTGCATCACAATATCAAGTAAACAAAGGTCTTCACCACAGGACCAACAGTCAACATTATGATAGATGGAGAAGAGATTGAAGGTGTCAGGAACCTCATCTTGCTTGGATCAACAATCAACACCCGTGGTGCCAGCAGTTAGGAAATCAGGAGATACATTGCACTGGCCAGTCCACCAGAGGGTGGATAGCTCATTCATTGCTTCATACCCAGCTTTGACGGCTGCCTTTGTCTTGATAAGGAGGACACTCTCAAAGCTCACCAACGGGGCAAAGGAATTTGAAACATTTCCAGTGGCAGCATCATATACTTAAGCTGTTTATTTAAGGGCAGGCAATACTAGACCTCAGCTGAGGCAGGTGTTTTACAACTGGATTCACTGTGGAGGCTGGGGGCAAAAAAGTAAGTGAATCATTCAATCAATCAATCAAACAGAGATCACAGTAGTAGAGATGGCAAAGGTTTCACTAAAGATTTTGTTATCAAAAATTAGAAACTTTCAAGAGATGGATTGACAGAATAGCCACCCATGGGACTCACACAGACAGACCTATCAATGGCCGTGAAAGTAGAACAGGGCTGAGCAATGTGTCCTTCCGTTATGTGTGAGATTGTCATGAATTGCAGAAGACTAGGTAGCAACTAATAACCATGATAGGTGTGGCCAGATTGTAAAAAAATAAATTTCTGTAGGGGAAGCAAAGCTACCCTCTCGTCCTTACACAGCACAGCACACACTTGCAAATAAATACTTCTGTGCAAATGCTTTGATGAACAGGCTGTCATAAAGGAGGAAAAACAAGAAGGACAGCTGTTCCTGGAGGTGTAATAAGGGGTTCCCACTAAAGAAGCTTTGCTCTGCCCTCTGCATTCTCATTAGAAATCAGCAATGAGAGAACGGCTGATCACTATTTATTTTAAGCTATCATAAAATAAATAATCAGTTCCTATTAATGACCCTAATTAACCAGCTCCTATTTTTAAATGCTGGTCTTTCAGCACGCTCTCCGTGGGTGGTTTAATTAAGCCTAATTGTAATACGTCACATCCAAATGGACAACCTACATGAGTGAGTAATAGGGCTTGGAATTTAGTTCACTAGCTATGAATTTGCAATGGCTTGGTATGTATCAAACTTAAACGCATCATATAAATAATTTTCTAATAACTATGATGAAAGCGATGTTTGTAAAATGGAGTCATTCAGGTTACAATCTAATACCAGTCTCGGGTGTTGACGTTTCAGCACAGCTGTCCAGCTCCCTGAAGGCCTTTAAACTCTAAGTTGGAATGTCTTCTCTATTCTTCACCTTCTGTCCAGGATAAGATTTTTCCTCTCCTCCCTGTCCTAGCATGATGTAAGAACTTAAAGATCTTCTCATTGAGAACGCACCTGCAAGTATCTACTTTGCAATGGAGACTTGATTTCTTTCCTTGAAACCATCACTTCAAACACAACTTCCTCACTTGGGCGGGGCAGGCCAGGCCAGTAGCCAATCACAGGCCGCCATATCACACACTCAGCGCTGCTCCACCCACGCACCTCCGCCTGGACATTTGTCTTTTGCAGTGTAAACTCTACACCCTTGTTAATGTGCGGTTGAGTCGCCTAAGACCGATAGCATATGCACAGTGGCTCTGAAGCCTGCCCTGTCCCGAGCCAGTCTCACTAATTTCGACACACCAACTCCCACTGCCCCAGGTACTGTAGCAATCCATCTACACCCTTAAAGAGTGTCAAATCATGGCCAGGATCCTTCCCGGAACACAAAGTAAGCACAGGAAGAACTTCCTTTGTACAGTGTTGCAAATTTACCACTCACGTGGTTGCGCACGGCACCAAAATGCTGGGGCGTTAACTGAAAGGTTGTTACAATTGTGATGTTTCTGAAGTGTTTTGTGTCCTACATATTAATTTGCTCAGATACAAGAGTGAACTTAAAATGTTATTGAGAGTCATCACCAAGTTAGCTTCTCTTATTTTTAGCAAACTATTCCCTATGGGAATCCATTTCTGAGGGAAGCGCTCTGACTGAGAAGATGCTGGATGTCGGTAGTAGATAGACAGGGTACTAAACACAGGGCCACACGGAGCTAAAATCACATCCCGTTTCAGGAGTTGCTTAAATTAGGTGCTACTCATCAGCTTCCCCTTGAGAGTGGTTCCTTTTAGTCAAAGCTGGGCATTCAGACGTTTGAGATGTTAAATACAGAAATAGAAGCTACTAACAGTTCTTCAGTGTGCAGTGTGCACTGCAGTTGTAGGCTAAAATGTATTCATTGAGAAAATGAAATATTTCTTTTTATCATTTTTGTTTCGTTTTCCAGATGAAGTTCCTTCCAGTCATCAGCTCCCTACCCTCAGTGTTCAATAATGTGTATGGATTCTTTCTCATTTTCAGTAAATTCAGTTTAAAGACTGCAGCCTCTTTTATGGATTGCATTTCAATATCAAGAAAGCAAAGGTCCTCACCACAGGACCAAGAGTCAACATTATGATAGATGAGAAAAGGATTGGAGGTGCCAGTACTTTCATCAAAACCTTTGGGACCAGCAGTCAGGAAGTCAGCATATATATTGCACTGAACAAGTCCGATATCAGGGACAGCATTTTGCTCTCCGAAATGCTGAAGATCAATGATGTCAGTTTGAAGACTAAAGAGTGTCTGATTCAAGTCATGGTCTTCTCCATCACCTGCTATGTACCAAAGAGCTAGACAATGAATAAAGATGTCAGAAGAGTTGATGCCTTTGAGTTGCGATGCTGAAGAGTACTGAATATCCCATGGACTGCCAAAAGGACAAACAGATGTGCTTTAAGAAAAGTGCAGCCAGAGTGCTCCTTGGAGGCAAAGGTGGCAAAGCTTTGTCTCTCATACTTTGGACATAGAACTAGATGAGGCTATCCCATGCCTATCCATGCTTGGAAAGATGGAAGGTCAACAAAGGAGAGGAAGACCCCAACAAGATGGATTGACACAGTGACTTTAGCAATGGGCTTAGGTGTGTTGGAGATGATGAGGATGGTACAGGATAGGGCAGAGTTCTCATCAGCTGTTCATTGGGTTGCTATGAGTCACACTTGATTCAATGGAACCTAACAGCACTAACTTTAAGTGTCTTTTAAAGACCTCTGTCATTGAGCCAATTGAATGACTCTCCAGGACCGAGTAGCAAATGCTGGTGGTGTAGTGGTAAAGTGTTGTGTTGACAAAGCAAAGGCACACAGTTTGAATCCACCAGTTTCTCCCAAAGAAGACAGATGGACAATCTCCTCTGCAACTTACAGCCTCTGAAAACTTGCTGGGGAACTGCTATGAATCAGTTCTGACTCCAAGGCACGTAACAATATAGGATCAAGTAGAACTGCTCCATGAATAACCCTTATGAAAGCAGACAACCACATCTTTCTCCTACAAGGTGGCTGATAGGTTCGAACTACCAATGCTTTGATTTTGCTTGGTAGGTTTGAACTATCAATGTTTGATTTGAATGTATAACCATTATGCCATCTGGGCTCTTGAAGTGGCCTTTAGTCTATATAGATAATCCTCCTCAAGTAAGATCTCTTTATATATAAAATTGCATGTCATTTCACAGCATCAAAAAAGAAATGGTTTTACAAATTCTGTTTCACCAATTTGAGCTCTCTTTGGACACAAAAACATGATAAATGCATGTTGAATAGGTCAAATTTTCAAAATATTTCTAGAGGTCAAGACGGAGTTATTTGTCATTGGCGGTGAGTGAATCAGTTCTGACTCACGGTGACCCCTGTTATGCAGAGTAGGATCATCACTCCATGCTCCATAGCGTTTTTAAGGCTGTGACGTTTTGGAGGCAGAGCATCAGGCCTATCTTCCAAGACACCTCAGGGAGGATTTGAACCCCAATCTGTGGCCTGGCAGTCAAATGCTTAACTATTTGTGCTGCCCGGCTCTCTCACGCTAGATTACAGCAGTCCTAAATTGAGTGAGAATCCAGTGTTGAGGGTGTCCTTATATCAGAGAAGAAGAAACAGAGACACAGAGGAAAGAAAGCCGTGTGCCAACAGAGATAGAGATTGAGGACACGCATGTGCAAGCCAAGAAATGCCAAGATCACAAGCCCACTTTAGACACATGGAGCGTACAAAACCAAGAGGGGGTCAAATCAACAAGTGGAACCTTCAAAAAATCATGTCCCTGTGTGCAGCTTAAGCTTTTCCCAGTAGGGTGAAAAGAAAGTCTACAGACTGGGAAAAAAAATTTGACACTGATATCTCAGACAAGCCTTATAATGAAAGTTTACAGAGAACAACAGGGCTTTTATTCTTAAGAAAAAGACTGATAACCCATTCACAAAATGGACAAAAGATATGGAAAGATTTTTCACAAAGAAAAAAGTCATTTAACTGGCCAACATTGAAGAAATTATCAAAATCACTGGCAGTAAGAGAAATGCAAATCAAAACAACAATGAGATACCATCTCACCCCAGTAACAGTAACAAAACAGCAAATAATAAATGTTCTAGAGGGTACAGAAAGATTGCGACTCTCATGCACTGCTGGTAGGATTATAAAATGATACAACGATTCTGGAAGGCAGTTTGGTGTTTCTCCAAAAAGTTGAACATAGAAATTCCATATGACCCAGCCATCCCATAGCTAAGAATACATTCCAAGAAAATTAGAACAGAGATACAAATGGAGATTTGTACACCTATTGTCATAGTGGCGTTACTCATAATAGCAAGAAAATTGGAACAACTCAAAGGTCCATTAGCAAACAAATGGATTAAGAATTTGTTGTACCTTTGCACAAATGAATATTATGCAGCACAAAGGAGCAATGATTTCATAAAATACTAACATAAGAGAGTCTAGAGAGTAGTATGGTGAGTGAACTACCTCAATCTCATAAGGACAAACACTGCTAAAGACCATTATTGTAAAAATAGAAGGATAACTAGAAAGATGTATACAAATGTCCAAAAGGGGAAGAGGGGAGGAAAAAGGGAAGTGTTGAAGTCACTAGGATAGCAGAGGTTAGTGGATGGTTGAGGACGTGTGTAAAGGAATAGGAAAGATTCAATAGGATTGAAAAAGACAAGGTTACAAGAGGCACATCAGTAGTAATTAATCATATAAAATACAATGTATATGATTGTATGAATAAACAGTGTATAAATAATCAATGTATAAATAAAAGATTGTATGAAACACAATGCTCATGCAGCAGGAAACACACCGTACATAAATTATCGCAGGCAATCCTCTTAAAAAATAAGAGAGCAGGTGAGCTCTGGTGGCCTAGTGGCAAGAAGCTGCACTGCAATCCCAGAGGTGAACAGTTCAAATCCACCTGATGCTCTGCTGGAGAAGGAGGGACAATCTCCTCCTGTACCAGTAAAATCTGTTTTGACAGTACACACACACACACATATACATATTATTTTTTTTTTAAATGGAAAAAAACAAGAAAGCAGAGGCCTAAGTGAAACTTAGTTTGTTTAATAAAAGTTAAATAAACAAATTCTTCATGAATATTTAATAAAACAACTGGGACCAGATTCTCCTTCAGAGCCTCAAAAATAATCAACATGGAAAGCATCCTGATTTTTGCAGTCATGAAATCAAAAGCTGTAGTGCATTGGGCAAATCTGCTGTCAAAGACCTCTTAACAGTGCTACAAAACAAGGAAGTCAGTTTAAAACTACAGTGGGACAACAGCGCAGAATAAGAGCTGCATAGTAAAGTGCACTGGGGCGGGGTTAGGGGGTGGGGAATTGTGAGACAGTGAAAGAATTTTTTTTCAAGGAGAAAAGCTAACTGGGTGGGGGGTGGGTGCGGTGAGTAGGGACGAAAATGTGCAAAAATGAATGAATGGAAATCCAAGTTCACTTTAAACTTTCTAGTCCAAGCCATAGCATTTTCAATTGCTTCCTATGCATCTGAAAGTTGAACAATGAATAAGGATGACAGAGGAAGAATTGATGTCCTTGAATTGTGTTGGAGAAGAGCTCTGGATACCCCACAGACTACCAGAAGGACAAACAACTCTGTCTTGGAGAAAATGCAACTAGGACGCTCGTTAGAGGTAAGGATGGTGAAACATCATTTCATATACTTTGGGCCTGTTGTCTGGTCCAAACTTGGGGGAAAGCCATTATGCTGGGGAAGGTGAGCAACAGAAAGGAAGACCTTCAATGAGATGGATTGGCAGTGACTCCTTGAGCGTGTTGGAGATGGTGCTGGACAGGGCAAGGTCAAGAACTGTTGTTCGTAGGGTCACTGTGAGCCGTAATCAAGTAGACAGAGTCTACCAACCACAACAAGCCTTTGAGGTGAGAGCTTTCTGTTCTTCTAAGCTGAGTAGCTTAGGATGTTTTGTTTAAAAAGACCTAGGAAATAAGTACATACAGGGCTGAATTTTCTATGTCCCATGGATGAATGAGATGGGCATAGAAAGAAAAGAAGCAGAAGACAAAAAGATGAATCAAACATGCAAACAAATGTGGAGACTTGAACCAAAGACTAAGTCCACGATGACCCAGTGAACTCTGACTCCCTGAAATCCTGTGTGGGACAGGTTTGACTATCTACTTTTCTTGGCTGTATTATCTTTGAAAGCAAAGCACTGGGACTTTCTTCCTCAGAACCAATGAGTAGGTTCAAACCACTTAGCCTTTTACGTAACAGCTTAGCACAAAACTATTTGTGGCTCCACCCAGGGACTTGAGAGTTCTGGACACTTGTGGGTTCTTCCAATGACTCTGCCTCCCTGGAAGATGCTAGAGCCCTTCCTGGTGACCCAAAGAGCAGGTAGCCCTCACCTGGTGCCAGGCAGAGCCCAGTCACAGCAGGACAAGTGTTGTCCTGCCCATATGACCAGCGTGGGCTCCGCAAGAGAAAGCTCATTACAGGAGCAAGACGTGTAGGTGCAGATGGAGCACTAACCCCTTCCACACCTGCTCCTCCCATTTATCGTAAATGTCTGGGTTGTGGCCATTGCTATGTGTGTAGTGCCACCCTCAGCCTCCCCACTCACCTCTAATTTGTGCTTGTACAGAGCCCACAATGCCAAGGCAGTGGCCTTATACACATCCCTCCGCGCCGTCTCACGGGTCTCTGTTGGAATGAGCAATCCCATTACCAATCTTCTAAGTCAGTTTGTGCCCTCAGGAATCCAGCCTACCAGCTCTCACAGAACAAAAATGATTCATGAGTCTATCCATCACAACAAAGGCATGAGTCACATAGTATCAAGAGCTAAAAGGAGGCATTTTTCATGCCCAGAAAGATAAAGCTTGCAAATTTCTGGGATTTCATTTTATTAGGGAAGAAAAAATAAGTTCCACATTTTTTTCCAAGTGGATTGTATTAAAAACCCACATCATGCAACATCTGCATGAATCAGTCCCCAAGGACTCAATGAAAACCGTTGTTGATATAAATAGATGCACTTTTAAGCAAAGACAGCTGTCCCAGATGAAAATGTCAAGAAAACACGTACACAGTTAAGTTCAAAGGCATCTTGGTTTTCTTTGCTTTCCTAATAGGTGAATCGTCCCTGCTCTGACTGAGAGGGACAGGAGAGGGAACGCGTTGTTATCCAGTGAGGTCTGTTACACCCGGGAAAGCAGGTGTGTGAATAGCACTTCGAGAAGAAAATCCATTCACCCTCACAGCTTCGTCTCAGAATGGGCCTCATTGTGGTCTCCTCTTACTCATAGTTTCTCATGGTGTTCATTGATGTACTAAAGAACATTCCAGAAGACTCCTCCTCTCAGACCTCCTCAGAATGTTATTTCAGGGAGGGCTAAGTGGGAGGAGTTGGGAAATACGCCCCTAGCATTTGGCTGACGTCAGTGAGAGAGGAGACTCAGAGCAGGCAGCATGGGGAGCAGAGAAGGCCGTCAGACCCACGATCAGAAGATGATGTGAGCATTGTCATAATTGTGATGTCTTTGTGGTGTCTTGTGTCAGTACAGATCCCAAGCCATTGTAATCCAGTCCAGACATAGAGACAGCTAAGGAGATGCTGTGGAAGATTCAGTGCCTATGAAAAAAAATATATGAGCCCAAACCAAAAACCTGGACTGATAGCCAATATCATGATAGATGGAGAAAAGATTGAAATTGTCAACAACTTGGATCTACACTCCATGTGCTTAGTACCAGCAGTCAGGAGATCAGCCAGGGACTTCTCCAAATTATTGAGGAGCAATGATGTCAGTTTAAAGATTAAGGTGCCCCTGATTCAGGCATGGCCTTTTCAGTCACTTGCTGTGCATCTGAGAGCTTGACAGTGAATGTGGGTGACAGAAGAAGAATTGATGCTTTTGAACTGTGGTGTTGGAGAAGAGTACTGAGGACCTCAATGACTGCCAAAAGAGCAAACAGATATAAATGTCTTGGAGAAGGTAGAGCCAGAGTATTCCTTGCGGGCAAAGATGATAAAGCTTTATCTCACATGCTTTGAGCATGTTACTAGGAGAGAGTATTCCTTGTAGAGGGACAGCATGCTTGGGATGTTGAAGGATAGGGAGAACCTCAGCCAGGTGGACTGACACAGTGACTGCAGCAATGAGCTTTAGTGAGTCAGAGATTGTGAGCATGGCACAGGATAGGATAAGGTTTAGATCATAGGGTTGCTAGGAGTTATGCTTGACTTGATGGCACCTAACAACAACAACATAACCCCTATTCAAAAGGACAAACAGATATGTCTTGGAGAAAGTAGAGCCAGAGTGCTCCTTGTAGGCAAAGATGATAAAGCTTCATCTCATAAACATTTTTGTTAGGAGAGACTATTCTTTGGAAAGGGACAACATGCTAGGAAAAGTAGAGGGTTGACAAAAAGAAAGGAAGACCCTCAACCAGAGAGCTTGTCACAGTGACTGGAGCAATGGGCTCAAGTATGTCAGAAATGTGAGCATGGGATAGGGTAGGACAAGGTTCAGATCTGTTGCTCTTAGGATTGCTATGAGTCGTACTTGAGTCAACAATACCTACAACCCTCTATATCTGTAGATATAATTCCACCATTTGGGAAGGATGTTTTCTTTGTCGTGAAACTGTATCAGTGTAGCCTGAGTCCCAAAACTTTATAAATGCTTCTGAGTTATAAAAACAATGCTGAAGGAATAGACCCAGAGATAAGGAAGCACAAATGGGGGGGGGGAATGATGGCTCATGGAGATCGTCAAAGATTTGAAAACCCTGGGACTGTAGAAGCGGCGACAAGAGTCTTCACCCCAGAGTCAGCAGAGCTATAGCCTCCCCCTGGAGCTGGCGTCCTCGTTCATACCTTCAGCCTCCTGAACTGTGACAAAATACATTTCTGTTCTTTGAAGCCACCCACTTGTGGTGTTTCTATTACAGCAGCATGAAGAAATGAAGGCAGGAGGATTCCTATTATTTTTAGCAAATTACTCCTATGGGAATAAATTTCTGAGGGAGATGGTCTGACTAAGATGCCCTATGACAGTGGAAGAGAATTGGCAGGATACTAGTCACAGAGGCAAACCGAACTGAAATCACATCCAATTTCAGGAAGCACCTAAATTGGGTCCCACCCACCCACCCATCCAGCCTTCTCTTGAAGATAATTTCTTTTCTCTCTCTCTCTTTTTTTTTTGGTTTGGTTTTTTAAATTATTAATTTTAGTGAGTTTACAGAGACTTTGGGTTTCCATTCATTCGTTGTTGCACTTTCCTGCCTGCCCACCCCTCCCCCCCCCCAGGTTCTTCTTTTCAGTTTGGGTGTTCCGAGGTGATGCTAGCTGTTCATGGATAAATATACCTCTAGGATATTTGGCCACTGTCTTAGTTATCTAGTGCTGCTTTGACAGAAGTATTGCAGAGGGTGGTTTAACGAACAGAAGTAATTCCCTCACAGGTTCTGAGGTTAGCAGTCCAAATACAGAACACCAACTCAGAGGGAAGGCTTTCGATATCAATTCTGGGGGATCTTCCTTGCCATTTTTCAACATCGGTGGGCTTGGGCAACATCCCTCAGAGACCACGACTTTGGGTGTCAATCTTCCCTTCATTCTAGAAGGTTCTTTCAGTGAAAACAACCTGGGTACACAGAGCACACTCCACTCCTGGCTCTTCTCTCTTGGAGACACTGGGACCTCCTTTTGACCCCTTCTCTCTTGTTTAATCTCTAATGTCTCAAAAGAGAATGATTCAAGACATAACCTAATCGTGTAGATTGAATTCAGTCTCATTAACATAACTCCCACTAGTTCTGCCACACTAACCCCATGTTGCCGTCTTTGTTAGTTGCTGTTGAGTCAGCTGGACAGCTAGTGACCCTATGCACAGCAGGATGAAACCCAGCTCCATTCTGCACCATCCTCACAATCTCAGCTGTGTTCAATCATTGTTATAGCTACGTTGTATCAGTATGTCTCCCTGAGGGTCTCATGCTTTCCACAGATCCTGTACTTTACCACTCTAGCTACATGGTGGTTAAGGAGTTAAGCTGCCAGCTCAAGCTCAGATAGTGTGAACCTACCAGCTGCTCCTCTTGGGAAAAAGATATACAATTTCCTCATGCAATTTACAGCCCCAGAAAACTCCTTGGAGATTCAGCTATGAGTAGTTCCATCCTGTCAAGCAGTTACATTGTTGTTGTTATATTACAAGCCTGATGTCTGCCAGGCTCTGGCCCCTTCTGATAACATGTCCAATGCATCTGAAATAAAGTCTCACCTTCTCTGCTTGAGATAGTGTATCTTGGCTATCCTTCTTCCAAGACTGGTTTGTTTGTTCTTTTATCAGCCCATAATACGTTCAATATTCTTCACCAAAACCACAGTTCAATGGCATCAGTTCTTCTCAGTCTTCCTGATTTATTGTCTAATTGTCACGTGCATGTGAGGCAACGGAAAAGATCATGACTTGCAGCAGACATCTTACTCCACCAGCATCCACTGAGGGATCGCAGGCTTATTACTTCACATCTCTGGGCATTTCCCCCATATATCCTCTACCTGAAGTGTGAAGGGTTTAGTAAAGAATTCAAACCATCAAAGGACTTAAGGGCTGAAAGCCACTGTGTATTTAACCACAAGTCACATTGATTCGAATGACAGCCCTGTGTGTATCATGTGGGAATTACATTCTACAGGGTGTTCAGTGGCTCATCTGTCTGAAGTTCATCACTAGACATTTTGCAGTGAGTAGAAGTAACAGATGTCACTTTAGCTTGGCCTGTGAAGCTCCCTGCATGATCTTTCATGTGGTTGGTGTCTCATCTGTGATGATCCTAGATGCCTTATGCTGAAGGTGGTGGCCTTTCAAGACTGGTGGCCTGGAGGAGCAGTCTAGACAAGTTGCCTAACCTTTATCAGAGCTTGAATGAGTGGAAAAGAACTCTTCATTATTTAAGACCCTGGGATTTGGAGATTTCTTACTGTTAGCATTTAGTAGTATTACCAGCAGCTCTCAGGAGAAGGATAGATGATCTCCTCTCGGTCGATATTCAATGTAGGATTAGCTATGAGTTGGTTCCCACTTGATGGCGATGACATTTTTAGATGCTCAATGCATCTAATGTCTGGGAATTTTTTGCCAGATATCACCTAGCATTGTGCTTATGAGTAATGTAATGTTCTGCACTTTCTCAAGCAATAATTCCAAAAAGATCATAATTAGGAAGAGTGGTAGATTTAATTGCATCTTCCCTCCCTCCCCCAAAAAGATGTTTAAGTTCTAACTTTCACTTTCAGAAAATGTGGCCTTGCTTGGAAATAGAATCTTTCTCTTGAACTGAGACCTGAAACTAAAATCAAATCGACGGCTGGTGAGCAGTGTCTGACTCTGTGACCACTGGGTTTCTGAGGCTGTTAATCTTCACAGGAGCATGCTGTTTAGCTTTCTCCTTTGAGCGGCCAGTCAATACGAGCAACAATCTTTCAGTTCATATTATAACACACCAGCAAGGCCTCCTTGATCAGTTACGTTAAAGAGGCCCCACCATAGTGAGTGATACCTAATCCCTTACAAAACGGGAGAAGACTTCGTGAAACTGAGTCTAACTGGGGAAGACAGATGCCATGTAAAGAAACATCTAAAAGCCAAGAAAGGCCCAGGGCAACCAGAACTGATGAGATGATAGAGCCAGCCCTGCCAAAACCCAGAAATCAGACTCCCAGCCTCCAGAACCATGGGGCAAGAGCCGCCCCTGCGCAGCAACCCATCTGGTACATAGCATCTTGTAACGTCAGCCCTAGAAATTGAACGCAAGAGAATGAGAAGCAGGGACTGAAACATGTGCGGCAATCCTCATTTCAGACCCTGATTCACGTTACATTTATACATTGAAGAACAGCAGAAGGGTGGTTCAGCCCTCTGGTTCTTAGACTGGTTTCATGCAGATCTCTCCCGAGGCACTGTCGGTACTTTATTCCTAAATGCAGCCAACACTGAGTCTCTACAGCCCACCTTACTCATTCGGTGACTCAAACACGGGGACTATGAGGTTCTTCTTCAGAGCCAATCCGAGCCCACTGCAGGGTCCTGTCTTGGTTCCACTCATGCTGCCCATGGAGGGAGCAGAGTGTTGCTTACAGTTTCCACATGGAATATTTTTCATTTCTCTGACTACTGACATCAGACTGTTCTCTAGATAAAATAATGCAACCTGCTCAGATTGAGTTAATCCTTCCAGCACCTTCCAATGACTGCAAGAATGGGCTTGGACATGGCAAAGATGGTGATCATGGCAGGCGCAAGATAGGGCAAAGCTCCAGTCTGTTTTCATGGCTACTAAGCTGTAGTCAATACGATGGCACCAAACAATAGCCCCTTTAGGTCTATTTAGGAAGGCTGAAGGTTGCTTTCTGTCCACCAGGAGCTAAGACAGACCCAGAAAAACCAAGAGTGTTTCGGAACGTGTTACAACTGGGAGGGAGCAGAGAAGGAAGAGGTGGTTATAATCTTCAGACAGAACTTCCCTCCCAGGGGAGATGGAGACTGAGAAGTGGTGAGAACTTGGAAAAGTCACAAGAAGATGATCTTGGTCTTTTAGGATTGCTTTAAGGGATTTGTTTTCTCACAGTTCTGGAGGCTAGACCCTATTCTGGGTCTGGACTCTCAATTCCTTCCTTGTCAGGAGCTGTGGACATTCTTTGCTGGCTGGTCAATCTTCACATGATATCTGCCTTCCTCATTGTGTGCATGTTGTTGTTGTTGCTAAGTGCCGTCGAGTCTCAGGCAACTCATAGCGACCCTATGAAGGAGAGTCCTCGACGCTTGGGTGCCTTTCATCCTTTCTCCAGGTTCATAGGTTTTCCAGAGGCAAGCTATTATGGAAGTGGATGCCACTCCTGCTTCCATGCTTGTTTAATCAGGGAGCTCCACCCCACTCTCTGTCTGCATTGGGTAGCCAACCATTAACGCATTTGACACATCGTGTCACGGTGTTCAGCCTCACAGCAACCACAAGTGACCGCGGGATGGCAACTTGTACACCAGGGCTATACGACCTAGAGGAATGTCTGAACAAAAACAATGAAAGACTGGCCGGAGGGACACAAACTAAAAGTCACCCACCTTTGTCTTGGTCACATCGTTTTCTCTTCACTGAACCAGTGTGTGCATATCTGTGTCTAAACAGCTCTTTTGAAAAATTCAGAAGTAGTTAGCTGTAGAACCCACTGTACTAAATAATTAATGTAACATTTTTGGTTGCTTTTAACTTGTAGTATAATCTTGGTACTTCTTAATTGATAATTTTGGTTTTGTTTTTTTCCCCTACTGTCTGAAATTTGGCCAACTCTCTCTGCTAAATCACACTACTCCCAGTGCATCTGTCACATTGCTTTTCTACCTTCCCTCCAACTTTATATAGGAGACTATTTCTAAGACTTAAATTCATTTTTTTTGTATATATAACTCTCAAAGTGATTGATTCCTCATGAAACAAACAAAAAAATTGCAAGATACTCTGGTGAAGTTAGAAGAGTCATGGAGTTGGTCCATTGGTTAATGGCATCATATGGTTAAAAATTGTGTGAAGTGTGGGAAGTAAGGGATCAATAACCCCGGCAGACAGAGGCGGCCTTCCTGTGCATCAAACTCCAGTAACATTGCGATCAGCTGTATGATACATATGTGAGTTTACAATCAGAAATACTTAGTATGTGTAAGTAATGCGGCCTGAAAGTAGAGCCTTACCTCCACATTAAGGTCCTCACATGTGTCTGGAATCCATGTTTGATTTTTAAAAATTGCCTTTTCTAAAGGTACTTCTTTTAAACTTGATGTTGACCTAACCGATATATCGTAAAGAAAGATTTGTCAGCTGCAGAATATGATCATCTATTCCTAAAGGGCCTTTTTCATGATAGTCAAATAGATGCAAGATGCAATAGCATATACCTGGAAACACTTGATGCACAGCCTCATCAATAGATCTTTATGATGGATTCCCAGAAATGAGCATGATTGAGGAAGCAATTTTACTAATGGATTATCAGAAATACCTGCCCTGCCAACACCCTGGGACCGCTCTGTAATAAAGTGAATGGCATGCACCTTTGATCAATCATCCTTATATGTTAGCTGCCTATCTCTGCCAAATTCTTGCTTCTAGAAATTCTACCTTAACCTCCCCTAAGGGAACTCTGGTCGTCTAGTGATAAGGAGTTGCACTGCCAATCGAAATCACCTCAGAAGGAGAAAACTGTTTAAAAGAGATATGTGATTAGGTATTTCTGTCATGACAGGAGTCTAGAGCGAGGGCTACATGGTGGAGTGGACCTGCGGGAGGGTTTTTAAAACAATGAAAGAATTTTTCTTTTACTTTTCCAAGAGGGTAATGTTCTGGGGGAGAGCCTTGGGAGGGGACAAATCTACAACAATGAATGAATGGAAATCCAAAGCCTCTGTAAATTTTCACTGAAATTAATAACAAATTTAAATTTTAAAAAAAGAATTAACTTAGAGTAAGGATGGCAATGGAACCACCTTACCTCTGTAACTTGATTTGTGCCACTATTAGAACCTCTACTCAGAATATTATTGCTTTTCAATTTTTGACTCATGCACTTTTAACTTGTTAGTTAAATTTGTATCTTCTAGGCTGCAACACTTCCATGATACATCTTCAAGGATATGAACATGTACAGCCAAGCACAATCAATAAGAGTGCATCTAAATTCCAAAATCAATCTCCATAATAGTCTATGTGTTTCCTACTGCCAAGAGGGCCCTTTAGAGTAGTGAGAGAAGACATTCACCCTGAAACCCACAGCGTCCCTTTTCAGCAGGAAGTAGCTAAGAGAATACGCCATCCCCTTTTCCTTATGAATCAGGGTGAAGTCTCTGTCAGGGAGGAGTGATAGGGAATGGCAAGGGACACACTGACAAAGGAGATTAAGCAGAACTGGCTTTGACAAGCACTGTGGCAATTGGACAATTAAAACAGACATGGGGGGGAAGAAGAACAAACTGGGGATGAGGGTGGAGAAAACAGTGCAACAATGAATGAATGAAAACCCAAAATCTCTGTAAATGTTCATTAAAACTAATAAAATTTAATAATTAAAAAAAAGGAAAGGGGAAAAAAAGCTTCCCATGTGATTTACAGTATCTAAAAACCCATGACAGAGTCAGCTATGAGTCAGTTCTGACTTGATGGCACACAACAATGAGGGTCACACAGGAGCTATAATGGTGCAGTGCATCAGGAGCTGTGCTGTGGCCAAAAGTGGAGTCTCTCTGGTGGTTTGAATCTACCCAATGGCTCCAAGGAAGAAAGATGGACCATTTCCTTACGTAATTTACAGCCTTGGAAACTGAATGGAAGGTCAAGTAGAAGTCAGTTCTGACTTAATGGCAACAAGAAAGAGAGAGAGAAATTATTAGTCTTTCAACTAGTTCTGCATCTTGTAAACATTAGTTCCAGATCCAGGTACAAACATGTATTCTTTTTATGTTGTCCAGTGGAACAGCCATTTATCCCTCTGTGATAACAGAATTTTCCCAGTCTACACCATCTCTAAACTGCTCCTTTGCTTTGCTTAAGCAGACTCTATGATGGTGTTTTACGACAGAAACATGTGCGTTTGTAACAGCACCGAGCCGGCCCTCTGCAGAACAGTGGGCTGTCAGTGGACGTGATTCACTCATCTGGGGGAAAGCAGGGATGAGGGATTCTCTGTAGGAGAAATAACGGATGGTGACAGCTATCATCATGGTGGCTTGGACTCAGGCTGACTTCATGTATAATAAATAGAACACAAGCTGCCCAGTATGTTCGAGTTCATTGTGTGGCTATTATGTCAGAGTCCATCTCATTGAGGGCTCCTCTTGTTTTGAAGAACACTTTACCAGCCATGATGTCTTTTTCTATTGCTTGGGTTTTCTTGATCACATGCCCAAAAGGAGTGAGTCAAAATCTCATCAAGCTCCCTTCTAAGGAAGGATCATTCTGCTGGTACTTCTGTTAAGACAGATATGTTCATTCTTCTGGCAGTCCAGGGTACATTCAGTATTCTTCATCAAAACCACAATTCCAATTGCTTCAATTCTTCTGTCTCCATTGTGATTATCTGGCATTCATATGTATATGAGGCAATTGAAAGGACCATGGCTTAGACCGTCACACCTTGGCTATCAAAATGACATCTTTGTTTTCAGTTACACTGAAAGGCTTTATGTGCACTGGGAGGAGAGTCAGGAGAATGGGATCCACTTGGATCAAATTACTTCCAGAAGTAAAAAAAAAATTAAAAATTAATTTTCCACTCTCATAGCTTGCCCTGCGTGCCCAATGGACTACCCCAGTCAAAGCCCCCCAGTCCTCAGAATGGAGCCTGGATGCAAGGTCAGGAGAGCTTCCCCAGAAAGCGATGGAGAACATCAGGAAATCTTAGTTTACAAGAGGAAACCACAACCCAGAATTTCAACTTGGTGGACAGTGATTGGGCATTTGGGTTGTCATTTGATTTCTTTGAAATACAACATAACTTGTACTGATATGGAAGAAGCCAGAACTTGTATAAGACAAGAATTCTTTTGTGGTCTAATAGTCAAGGCTTGGTTGGAGTTAGGGTTAAGGTTAGGGAGCATTGTGTCCTAGTGGCAAGAAGCTACACTGCAATTCTGAAGGCATGCAGTTCGAGTCCACCAGTTGCTTCATGGGTAAAAGGCCTCTGAAAATCCACTGGAGGGTCAGCTATAAGTAGGTTCCTATTCGACGGTACACAGCAACAACAATGGCTAAGGAGTTGCACTACTAACCCAAAGGCTAGGCCTCACTGTCCTTTCAAAATCACTAGCCACTCCACGGGAGAAAGATGGACACTCTTCTTCTGGGCAGCTTACAGCCTCCAAAAAACTCACTGAAGAGTCAGCAATGTTGGTTCTAACACGGCAGCACTCAGTTTTGAGGGGCTTTTTTTTTCTTAGTATAACCTGTCAGAGAAGGAAAATTGAAGTATTTACCATTAATAGAGAGGGATTCTCTTACTCATTGCCATCATGTGGGAAGCGACTCATACATAGCTGACCCTTTACTTTCAGAGGCTGTACGTCTCATTAGAGGAGATTGCCCATCTTTCTCCTGAATCTGGCGAATTTGAACCACCTGCCTGGGATAACAGTGCAACTCCTTACCTACTACATGACCAGAACTCCAGATGGAGGGATAAGCAAGTGCTAAGTCTGCACCCAGGCAGAACGTTTTCAGGACTTGGAAAAACAAGGCAGTCCGTTGAGTGCCCACTCTCACAGGTTCCACTGCAGTCAACAGCCACTTTTCAAATGTTAAGGACTAACATTTAACTAACATTAAGGAAAGATCATTATCTTTCCTGAATTAAGTATGCAGAAATCAAATCCTTTTCTGTTCTGGAGGAAGAACAGAACTGTCTCCCTGCAGGGAGAGTTACCCTGTCGATAGTCTTACCTCCTGTCATGGGGAGTGCAGTCCTTTGAAATCATAGTTCACTTTCACTCAAATGTTTACTTTGGGCTTTGCAGAAAAATCGCTCATTGTTAACCAAGCAGCCAGACCCTATTTAAATCCAAATCGTCTCTATTTACATAACATAAAGAAGGTCTGCAGAGAAGGCAATGCTGAAAATATCTGTTCTTGTTGGCTCTGAACAGACTTGTCTGATTAATCCGCCCCACAAGTCAACAGGGAAGTTCAGAATGCAAGAGCCCTGTTTTTATGGCTAATGATGCAGGCTGTGCCCTGGAGTGGCTGCCTGTGTCTGAGGGCAAGGAGTTCCTACACGGCGCAGGGGGTGGATTCACTTCCTTGTCCAGGGTGATTAGGCTGGACTTTAAAAAGCCATTTCTAGTCTATTACATGGCAGTGAGACAAAATGAAACAAGAAAATAAAACCTGCCGTGTTTGTGCTCATCTCTCCACTTCTTTGAGGTTGTCAGACATTGACAACATGCTATTCGGGGCTCACATTCAGAAGGAAGACAATCCTGCTTGCACAAAAACATGAACTCTGATCATTTTCTGATGCAATGACAAAGCTGGTGTTTCCTAGATAGATTGTACTACAGTGTTGTGTAGACGTCTTATTCTGTAGACTCAAAATCTCCACCACACTCACTGCCAGAGCTGACCCAGAGCTGACCCCCAGTCTATTTTCAAAGGCTGTAAATCTCATGAGAGGAGATTGCCAACTGGATTGGAATCACCGGTGAGACACAACCTTTGAGTGAGCAGCTCAACTCTCTGCAGACTCCACCTCCAGACTGTGAAGACCAAGGCAGATAAAAGAGACCATTTACTTTGTATGGACTCCAACTAACAGCCACTCCTGTGTAAGCTGTGTACCATGGAGCTGGTTTCGCTTTGGTTTTCCTTTACATTGTGAAATGAGTGAAAGTTTTTACACATTTTCCATTTACTCATTTACATACATTTTTGTTTGTTTGTTTTATGACACTGTCATAGAGTTGGTTTCTTGAGTGGTTTTTTTTTTCCTCTCTGACACAGCTGTCTAACAACATTGTCTGAGGAGGCCTTAAGCAGAAGCTGGAGTGTTGCAAACTGCCCAGCTGACACCACAGCCATCCTTTGACACAGAATTTTCACAAGTACAATAACAGGCCTTTCTTAGGGAGAATGGGGCGGGGAGAAGGGGTACATTCTGAACAACAGCAGAGCATGTTAGTGATTTATATCACCTAGGAACTCAAGATTGATCTAAGGGCCGCTGGTGGTCAAAGCATTTGTACCCTAACCAAAAGTTCAATGGCTCAAACTCAATGAATGTGGGGCCCTCAGGTTCCATAAAGACGTAAAGCCTCTGAAACCCCAAACCTGAGACTGCTTTGTCCTACAAGGTTGCTGTGAGTAGCAGGCCTCTGGACGTTCGTGGGCAATGGTCAGTACTGCTCTTCACACCACCCCAGATGTGGGTGCTGCTACCTACCTCTCTCATAGGCAGGAAGACTGAGGCCCACAGAGAGTCAGCACCTAGAGAGCAAGGTCACACAGCCCATGAATGGGAAAGCCAGGACTTGACCCTGGCTGTCTGGCTGCCTTTCAAAACACATCTAAAATAGAACTCACGCCTCATGTAGTGTGAGCACTTAATTCCCGGGTTGTTATTGAATAGACTTACACTCTAGTGTCACACACACCAAAATATCCAGTTGCAGAAAAAAAACAAAAGAACTTGCATTTTGAATATAAGTTTAGTTGTATCTCTTTTGGGCCAACTTTTTCTTTTGGAGCTCACTCTTTCCTAATATTAAGTTTTTCTTGATTTCTTTTCCAGGTATCTACAGCTTAAGCTCCAAGGGATAGGGTTCCCAGGAAACTTGGGAGATCGTGTATTATTCAGCGACAGTCAAGGTTGAAAGGTTGGTGTCAGCCCAGTGTTATAGCATCTGTTTCCCTGTTTCAATGATCTTTTCACTTTTCTGCAGAAATACATGCCTGCTCTGACAAGTCTGAAACTATCACAAAGCTGCCATTACTTAAGGGGGAAAAAATACACTATCAAGTTGAAGATTTAGGATTTATATATAGCTCACTGGAATCATCATAACATTTCTCTTTCTTCTGCAGTCATTTCTGGGAAGCTTGTGATGATTCCACCAACATGCCGGGAGCCTGCAGGCATCATCAGAGCCCACCTTCATTTCTCCTTCCCTTTATGACTCCACTGAAAAAAGTCGACCTAAGTAAGGTAGATACAATTTTTTTTTCTTATTACAAATATGGCGGAATTGTGTAAGAATCGGCTCTCGTCTTTGTTTTAAATGGGTAGATGAACAGTCACTAGGTCAGAAAGGAAAAAAAAATCCTGAAAGTTCACATCTTGCCTCCACACCCACAGTACTGAGTCAGCGCTGGAGGCTAGATATGTCAGGTTCTAACTGTAAGAGAGGTGGGGTATTTAAATCTTATTTGAGTAAGTGCATGATTTTTAAAAACCATTTGTTTAATATTAACATTCAGCGTGGCGTGAAATAGCAGCTCTGCTGGCACAATGACTGAGCACCGGCAGCGAACTGAAAAGTCGATGATTTGAATCCACCAACCTTTTGGGATCAGGCGTCCTATGCAGAGTGAGATGTGGTGATCTACTCCCATGAAAATGACTGTTGTTGTGCCATCGAGTCAGCTCCTACTCACAGCAACCCTGTGTGCAACAGCAGGAAACCCTGTCTGTCCTGTGCCATCCTCGCCGTCCTACGGCCCTTGTTGGAGCCACTAAGGCAATCCATCTCCTTGGGAAGTCTTCCTCTTTTCCACCGACCCTCTAGCTTTACCAAGAATGGGGTCTTTCTCCAACGAATGGCTCCTCTTGATAACACACCCAGAGTATGTGAGACCAAGTCTCATTGTCCTTGGTTTGAAGGAGCTTGCTTTGTTCAAGACAGAATTGTTGGCTCTTTTGGCAGTCCATGATATATTAAGTACTCTTCTCCAACTAAGGAGGATAGAAGGAGAATTGATGCCTTTGAGCTGTGGTGCTGGAGAAGAGTATTGAATATACCATGGACTGCCAAGAAAACAAACAGATCTATCCTGGAGAGGGTTAAACCAGGCTGCTCCTTGGAGGCAAGGATTCTGGGGTTTTGTCTGACATACTTTGGACATGTTGCAAGGAGGGACAGGTCCTTGGAGAGGGAGCTTGGGAGGGTGGAGGGACACCGCAGGAGGGGAAGACCCTCTATGAGGTGGATTGATTCAGTGACTGGGGTAATTGGGATGGGTGTGTCAGAGGCAGTGCGATTGGCACAGGATAGAGCAGGGTTTAGGGCTGTTGTGCATAGGGTCGCTATGAGTATGAGTCGCAAACAACTCCACGGCACATAACAACAACAACTTCTCCAACACCAAAACTCAAAGCCAACAATTCTTCAATCTTCCGTACTCATTGCCCAACTTTCAAACTCATGTAAAGCGAGTGAAAATATCCAGACTTGGGTCAGGCACACCTTAGTCTTTAAACTGACATCCTTGATCTTTTGGTATTTTAAAGGATTCATTACAATGGATTTGTCTAAGTGCTTTGATTTGCATTAGAAGCCCTATGTGGCAGTTCTGCTCTGTCGTATATAGTAGCTATATGTTGCTTTTGACTCTATGGCATAAAACAAATAATATCACTTGTATTTTCTTGTTTTCGTCTAAATGATTTTTCTACATTTCTAAAGCAATAGTTTGTGTATGGACTGAACCCTATAATGGAATAATATTGATAGATTCTGATTTCTCTTATATATTCCTGATTGTGAGACTGCTTTATGAGAGAAACAGTGAAAAATTTAAAAAGGGAAAGATGTAACAGAATTTTTAATTGTATGCTGTAAATAAGGCACATGAAACATTCTCTTACTTCAGAGTTCCGGTAAGTGTGTTAAATATGTACAAGTTTAAATTTACTATTGCCATGAAGCCTTATCAGTCAGATGATTATATAAGATTGAACAATGGTTTAAAAAAAAGCGTAGTGACTAAACTCATGTTCTTCAGTATTCTGTAAAACCTATCAACTTGAAAAGAAAGGTGATAAGAGGCATAGAACAATAGTAATTGATCGTATGAAATACAATGTATATCACGATTGTACAAAACACAATGTGCCTTAACAAAACACAAAGTAAATGGAAGATTGCATAAAACAGTGTACATACATAAAACAATTAGTACTTACTTAAAAATAATGTATATGAATGACTGTAAACCAATACAAATAAGTTTTAAAAAAAGTTTAGTTAAAGCTGTTCCCGTAAAGAAATTCACCAAAGTGGCTCTTCCTTTGTCCAGGAATTGCCTATTGTCTTCTCTTTGCAACCCCCCTTACCTGGCTTCCTCTCCTGGCAGCCCCAGCCCTACCCCCATGCATCTGTTTTACATTTTTACATCTTAAATGGAGGACCACCAGAAAAGATTTGGATTCAATAGTAGACCAACAGAACAGGCACAGGTGTCAAGCTAGAGATCTCCACTAATTTCATCATCCAGACTGGGGGAAAACAGCCATGTGGGTTGACCACTGGGACACAAGTGTCCAAGGGGTGACGTCATTCAACTTGCACCACATCCCTGCCAAGTCCACTGGGAAAAGCCCACCATTGATTCCCCACCCCCCC
>NW_006399801.1:4482499-4486817 GCF_000299155.1 Elephantulus edwardii | reverse complement strand
GCCTTGTTTCTGTTTGTCACACAGGCACAATGACTCACCCTTGCAGGACTTTCTACTTGATATTATCTAGATGACTAATCCCTATGCCACCTGAAAAGGTACTGTTTGTTCGGACCACGCTCACTACAGAAGCTCTTCCTGGAA
Source organism: Elephantulus edwardii (assembly GCF_000299155.1). Classification (NCBI taxonomy): domain Eukaryota; kingdom Metazoa; phylum Chordata; class Mammalia; order Macroscelidea; family Macroscelididae; genus Elephantulus; species Elephantulus edwardii. The sequence goes on along the minus strand of NW_006399801.1, from coordinate 4,486,673 downwards.
CAGAAATAAAAACTCAGTGACAACTCTTCCTTGCTACAACTCTGTGATCTCTAAAGGATTGGAGCTGACCCAGTGACATTAGTTGACTCATGACTAATCTGACTTGTTGCCTCCCAGGAATGTTGAGGCTGCAGTGAGCCTGGGTGGGGGGGGAGTGGGGGGTGTCAAGGTGTGTCAAAGACACCATTCAAAAAAGTGGCTGCTCCTCCAGTGTTGAACTGACCTAAAACCACTCAGTACCTCCCCCTTCCCCTGGAAGACTAAGCCTAAATAACCTTTGTTCCATTCATCCAAGGGGAATATTTACAGTTATTGTAATGACTCCTCTCACTGTACACAAGGCGACACCTAAAACACACAAAGCTTTCAGTAAACACAAGAAGCATTGTTCAACCTCCGCACTATGAGATAGACAGGCAATAAACTGAGCTCACTGCGAGGGGGGGGTGCCTGTGGGACTCACTTACGGCTTGGAGGGGACATAATGCTTTTACCTTACTCCATTCCACAGTGGCTGCTTTGTTAGTAGCACAATTACATACCTGGCCACGTGCTTTGTGTTGCAATAATAAAACAACAAATAAGTGTTATGTTTCTGAAATGAATCTGAATAGAAGATAAGAAATCTGGGGTCCAGCTTTAAGACCTCTGAAAGTCATGGCCTCTCTGGGGAGCTGAGTTTTATAAGCTGGAGAAAGAGGCAAGTGGAATGTACTGGAGAAACAGTTTCAAAGTGGAGTTCAGGAAAACTTGGAGTACTTGAGAACTTTTCTGGGGACTCTTAGGACCGTCTTCAATATGGACTACATCTCAGCACCAAGGACCAATGGACAACATCGTGACGAAAAGATTTAAGTTGTCAACAGTTTCATTTTATGGTATCTACACAATTGTTCACAGTCAACACTCTTGGCACCAGCAGCCAGGAAATTAAAAGATGTATTGCAATGGGAAAATCTGCTGTTAGGGAACTCTCTAAAGTGCTGAAGAGCAATGGTGTCACTTTGGAGACTAAGGTGTGTTTGATACAGGCTATGGTCTTTGCAATCATTTCTTACGCATCAGAGAGTTAGACAATGACTAGGAAGGACAGACGAATTGATACCTTTGAGCTGTGGTGCTGGAGAAGAGTATTGAATGTAGCATGGACTGCTAAGAAAACAAACAGGGTTCATCCTGGAGAGGGTTAAACCAGGCTGCTCCTTAGAGGCAAGGATTCTGAAGCTTTGTTTGACCTACTTTGGACATGTTTGCAAGGAGGGACCAGTCTTTGGAGAGGGATATCATGCTTGGGAGGTTGGAGGAACAGCTCAGGAGAGGATGACCCTCTATGAGGTGAATTGATTCAGTGACTGGAGTAATGGGGGAGGTGGTGTCGGAGATAGTGAGATTGGCACAGGACAGAGCAGAGTTTAGGGCTGTTGTACTATGAGTTGCAGGCGACTCGACGGCACATAACAACAACAACAACAACACAAAACAGTTAATATTGTTGGTACCAGTTGTCTAGAATCTTTTTTTTTTAAAAAGTGTTACATTGGGAAAATCTTCAGTCCAGGATCTCTCCAAAGTGCTAAAGAGCAATATGTCTGTTTAAAAACTAAGATGCACCAAGCCATGGTATTTTCAATTGCCTCCTCTGTATCTGAATATTGAACAATGAATAAGGATGACAGAAGAATCTGAGCCTTTGAATTGTAGTGTTGGCAAAGAGTAGTGAATAATCCATGAATTGCTCAAAGAATGGATAAATCTTGAAGTGTAACTAGAGTCCTGCTTAGAGGCAAAGATGGAGAGACTTCATCTCACACACTTGGGGTGTGTTGTCAGGAGCAGCCAGTCACCAGACAAAAGACATCACACAGGAAAGGTGGAGGGCCAGAGAAAGAGAGGAAGACCTTCATCCACACGGACTGACTCGTGCCTGTAACAATGAGCGGGAGCATGGTAGAAATTTGGAGGATGGTGAGAGATAGGACAAAGTTCAGAGAGTAGCTATGGGTTTATTTTTAAATTTATTATTATTATTTTTTATTAATTTTAATGAAAGTTTATAGAGACTTAGGGTTTCCAGTCATTCATTGTTGCACTTTTCTCCCTACCCACCCCCTCCCCCCAATTCACTCTTCTCCTTGAAAAGTAAAAGAAAAACCGTTTCATTGTTATGCAAGCCCTCCCCACAAGTCCACTCCACTGTGCAGCCTTCATTCTGGACTCCTGTCCTTACAATAATACCTAATCATATATCCCTTTTAAACAGTTCTCTCTCTCATCTGTTTCAATGCAGTACACATCATTCCTCCCCTCCTTCTCTACCTTCCCTAAACCCTGATGCCAGTCCCATTTTACAACAGTGGCCCTGTGCAATATTTGTCCTTTTGTGACTGAGATATTTCACTCAACATAATGTCCTCCAGGGTTGAACTTGATGTTTAATAACAACAACACCTCTACCATGAGGTCAAAGGGAGTCCCTGCATGGCACAGTTAATGTCTTTGACTTCTAAACAAAAGGTTGGAGGCTCAAGTCTACCCAAAGACACCTGAGAAAAAATGCCCTGGAGATCCATTCCTAAAACACCAGCGATTGAAAACCTGATGGAGATCAGCTCTACTTGGACACACATTGAATTATGAGTCAGGTTAAGCTTGATAGCAGCTGGATCGAAGCCACCTTCTTATCGATTGTGTCTGAATTGCTCTCCTTGCTACTCTTGCTCAGTCCACAAGATTTATTTCAGTTGTGATGTGAGTTACATCTGAGGAAGTTCTTGTTGTGCCTGCTTCCCAAGGCCAAGGGTCATTTGGGCCTGGTCAGTAATAGATACTTCATAACAAGCTCTGCACCTGAGGGCTTGGGTAATGAAGGCTTAGATCACTAGGCAACTATGATGACGAACTGTGTCATTGTAATCCCATAGGTTTACAGAGAAGCAAATAAGGCAAAGGGGCCTGTATCAAATGGTGTCTTAAAGGCCTCTGATCTCCTCTAACATAGCAAAAGACAGAATGAGTCAAGATCAAAGCCCAAGGCTGATTTCTATGAGGCAAAGTCCGACATACTGCCACCCTCCCATCTTTTTACCAATTTTGATACCAGCCACCCTTCCAATGGCACTCTCTCCTGGGTTTGATATTTTGTTGCAATGGCCACACACAACTTATATACTACACCTGCCGCCATGGGGTTTATTAGTGATCTCTAGAGTATTGAAGAGTAGTGATGTCAGTTGGAAGATTAAGATGTGCCTGATCCAAGCCATGGTCTTCTCAATTGCTCAACAGGCATCTGAAAACTGAACAATAACTGAGGATGACAGGTAGAAGAAGAATCAATGACTTTGAGTTGTATTGTTGGAAAGAGTATTGACTATCCCATGGACTGGCAAAAATCATACAGATTTATCCTGGAGAAAGAGAAGTCAGGGTGCTCCTTGGAGGCAAAGATGGTGACACTCCATCTCACATACTTTGGACATGTTAAAATGGGCTAGCCTTGCAAAAGGGCATCATGCTTAGAAAGCTGGAGGGTCAAGCTAAGAGAGGAAGATTAACAACAAGGTGGATTGATATGATGACTGTAATAATGGGCCCAAGTGTGTTGGAAGATGGTGATAACCGCACGGGATAGGGCAGAGCTCAAAACTGTTGTTCATAGAGTTGCTATGAGACAAAGTTGACTCAGAGACACCTGATGACAACAACGATAGTAAAATAAAGGGATCGCTAGTGGTGTAGTCATTATGCAGTTGCACTAGTAACCCAAAATGCCATGCATGCCTCTCTCGTGGTTTGAATCTACCAGCAGCTAGGCTGGAGAAAGATAGGCAATCTCCTCTGTGCAACTGACAGCCTCAGAGACCCAATGGAGAATCAGCAAGCAGTCCATTCTGACTGGATGGCAATGAGGGATGATTAAATAGGTGTAATTCAGGATCAGAAACAATTCAGGATAGAGTTCTTTGATCAGGAACCTCACTTCTTTCAGCTATGTCCACAGGCAGGCCTCTGTCTGGCCTTTGGCCCTGCAGCCAGCTCAGGTGTCACAAAGCTCTTTATTGTTGTTAAGTGCTATTGAGTTAATAACTCCCAAACATAGTGACCCTGTTGTTGTGTTGTTATGTGCCATCGAGTCGCCTGCAACTCATAGCGACCCTACGTACAACAGCCCTAA
>NW_006399801.1:4454195-4481829 GCF_000299155.1 Elephantulus edwardii | reverse complement strand
TCCTCATTATCTCTACTGTGCTTAAACATTAGTACAGGGATCATGTCAGTCCATCTCATTAAGGGCCTTCCTCTCTTCTCTTTTCTAGGGAGCTCTGGTAACCTAGTGGTAGTAAGTATGACATCATTTTCCAAGAACTAATTTCTCCTGGTAGCATGTCAAAAGTTGTACCAACTTTAATTCTCAGGAGCACTCTATATTTATTCCAAGAAAGGTATGTTTGGTTTTTGGACAGTCTAAGGTATATTCAACACTCTTCAACGAAACTAATTTTCAAAGGCACGTATTTTCTTTGGCCTCTTTATTCACTGTGAAGCATTTGAAAATATCATGTTTGGGGGGTAGAAGCACCTTGGTCTTTAAACCTTATCCTGGCACCTTAGCCATTAAATCCTTATCCTTGTTCTTTATCAGTTTAAAGAGGTTCTGGACAACACATTTTCCAAATGCAACATGTCTTTTGATTTCTTGACTACTCCTTCTACAGGTGTTGATTGTAGATCCAAGTAAAATGAAGTTATTGAGGACACTCTTTTCTCCATTTATCTTTATATTGTCTATTGGTCCAATTGTGAGAATTTTTGTTTTTTTTTTTAATATTGAAGTGTAATCCATTCGGAAGGCTATATAATCTTTGATCTTCAATAAAAGCAAACTTTCTTTGCTTTCAGCAAAGAAAGCTGTGTCATCTGCCCAATAAATGTTGTTAAGTCTTTATTTAATTTTTATGCCACATTTGCCTTCCTATTATTCGGTTTCTAGAATTATTTGTTTAGCATTGTATAGGCACGGGAAAAGGATACAGCTCTGATAGACATCTTTCTTGGTTATAAGCCATGCAATATCCACTTGCTCTGTTTCACACAAACACAATTAAATGTTCCGGAATTCCCATTTTGCTTAATGTTAGCCACAACTTATTATGATCCGCACATCAAATGCCTTTGCATAATCAATGAAACACAAGTAAATATATTTCTAGTATTCTTTATTTTGAGCCAAGATGTATGTGACATAGCAATGATATCCCTTGTTCAATGGCCTCTTTTGAATCCAGCTTGAATGTCTATTGGCATTTCTGTTAAAGAAACACTAGGAGACTAACATTGTCTCACTCAAGTTCTTTACTATCTTAGATTCTTAACTCTCAACTTCCTTCTCAAGACTTGCATTGAGGGTTACTCATCACAAAAGCCTGCAGGAGTTTTCTGTACCTTCTGTAGCTTAGTAGTACAGTGTCAGTGGAAGTAAGAACTGATGTTATTCTGTCAGAGAGGAATAGTTCCACAGAGAAGTCTGAAATCTACATGCCAGCAGAGCCTTGCTCCCTCCAGTGACTCTAAGGTGAAATAATTTTTTTGTCTTTTTCCACTTCTAGTGTCTTCAGACCTTCCTTGGCTTGCAGCTACATCATTCTAGTCTTTCCCTCCATCTGCATGTGGTCTCTTTTTCTACTTACTTCTCTTTTCTTTGACATCTTATGATGACAATTAGTGTTAGATTTTAGGGTCCATCTGTTTAAGTCATTATTATTCAACTTGAAATCTTTTTATTACTCTCAGAGAGATCATTTTTCCTAAACAAAGTTACATGCATAGGATCAAAAGATTAAGATGTAACTGGACCTTTGAGGGATTCACTGTTCAAGTTACCTTTTTGACACAACTATTATCCCTTCGAAGAGCTCTCCAAGAGAAGCTTAAACAAGCCAAAGGAGTAAATCAGGAGGTGGGTCAAGCTCCTTCTAACATTGAGCCTGGTTCCTACAAGACCAGTAATGGGACTCAACCACATTTAAAAATATTTCCCGTCAGGTAGGGCTGTTCTTGGTTAAAGGAACCAACAAGGGTTAAACGCCTTCAAAGCACACGGAAGTCATTTTATGGACCAAATCAGATCTCATTGTTCTTTGTTAGTAATAAAATGGGTACAAAGAATAGAGGGGTTGGTCTTAGACCTACACTCAGTCAATCAGACCAGTGTGCCAGCCACCATGCCAGGATGAGTCACAGTCTTCTCAATGGTTACCTAAGGGTAATGGGGCTTGGTTTGCTTAATCACAGGGCAAGGGTCAAGGGAGCTTACATCTGTGCAAAGTTTAGTAATCTGTGAAAAGCCACATGCGCATGCAAAGAGTCATTGTATTTGTTTTAGTGGGGAAACACGCTAGATAGAAATTACGAAGATTCTAGGCTGAATCCTCTGCAGGTTTGCTCTGTGACCTTGGTGAGTAGTGTAGTTATCCACAATGGGTAATGTGTGTCTAGGAAATGTATGATGTACTATGGTGGTGTAACCTAGGAAGTGGCTCTGTTAACCCAATGGCTGCAATGTTCTAGCAATTTCAGTCCACCACCAGCTCTTTGAGAGAAAGATGGCCAATCTCTCCTGTGCGGTTTATAGGCTCCAAAAACCTATTAGAGGGTCAACTTTGAGCTTGTTCTGACTGAATAGTAATACTTGAGACAAATATAAATACATATTCTGTTATTATTAAATAATAATGAAGTCCCTGGATGGTACAGTTAAGTGCCCAACCACTAACTGAAAGGTTGAAAGTTCAAATCCATGCAGGGACACTTTGGAAGGCAGAACTAACAATCTGCTTTTGAAAGGTCAGAGCCTAATAAGCCTTAGGGAGTTAGTTAGCTCTTAACATAGAGGGTTGACATGAGTTGGAGTCTACTTGATAATAACAGATTGTTGGTGTTATGGTTTTTATCATTTTTTTAAAAGTTTTATTTTATTTTGTTAGTTTTTACTATTTTAACGAAGTACTTTAAAAGAGATTGAGATTGTTCACAGCTTTAGTCTGCTTGGCTCCACAATCAACACTCTTGGCACCAGTTGCCAAGAAATTAAAAGACATATTGCCATTGGAAAGTCTGCTATTAGGGTCCTCTCCAAAGTACTGAAGAACAATGGTGTCTCTCTGGAGACTAACATGCGTCTGGTACAGGCCATGGTCTTTGCCATCACTTGTTATGCATCAGAGAGTTGGACAATGACTAAGGAGGATAGAAGGAGAATTGATGCCTTTGAGCTGTAGTGCTGGAGAAGAGTATTGAGGATACCATGGACTGCTAAGAAAACAAACAGATTCAACCTTGAGAGGGTTAAACTGGGTGGCTCCTTGGAGGCAAGGATTCTGAGGCTTCGTCTGACATACTTTGGACATGTTGTAAGGAGAGACCGGTCCTTGGAGAGGGACATCATGCTTGGGGGACGGTGCAGGAGGGAAAGGACCTCTATGAGGTGGATTGATTCCGTGACTGGGGTAATCGGGATGGGTGTTTCGCACACAGTGCAATTGGCACAGGACAGAGCAGAGTTTAAGGTTGATGTACATAGGATTGCTATGAGTCGCAAGCGACTTGACAGCACATAACAACAACAACAACAACAATTTTAAAAGATATTACAGGATGGGAAAAACACTACATAAGTTGAGAGAGACTGGAGAACATTATGTTGAGAGAACTGACTCAGTCTCATAAGGACAAATACTTCATACAACAATTATTGTAAAAATAGAATGATAACTAGTAAAATGTGTATGGAACCCAAAGGCAGAAGGAGTAGGAGCAGAGGGGTGAGGATGGGTGGGGCGAAATCACAGGTTTGCACAATGTGGTGAGTGGGGGGAGGGGGTAAAGACCAGGTAATGGTGAACATAGTCCAATGGTGGTTAATTTTAGAAAACACCAGAAATGAAGTTAAAGAAATTAAAAGAAAAAGAAATTAAGCCAATAAAGAACGTGGCATATTGGCGGGGGGGGGGGGGGGGGAGGAATACAACACAAAGACACCCACGATTGCCAGCAAAGAAAAAAGAAAAGGAGAGGCATAACAAAACCTACTAACCGGCTACAGAGCAGTGGTAACCAAAGCAGCATGGTACAGTGACAGGCACATAGACGAATGGAACAGAATTGAGAACCCAAAAATATAAGGAAACCAAAGATTTTAAATGGGGAAATGACACCCTTTTCAACAAATGGTGCCGGCAAAACTGGACTTCCACCTGCTGAAACAGGATCCACATCTCACACCATACATAAAAAAACAACTCAGGTGGATCAGAGACCTGGGAGTAAAGCTCAAACCGTCAAGTTCATAAGAGACAAACTGGAATCAAGCTAGAAAGCTGAATCTATGATATAAAGAGACTGCCAAATACAGCCAGAAATGCACATCTGAAGAGGATAAAATTGATGCATAGGACCTTCTAAAGATTAAATTCCTGTGTACATAAAAGACTTTTTCCAACAGGGTGTTAAGACAAACCACAGACTGGGAACAAACATTTGGTAATACCATCTCAGACAAGAGTATCATAACGAAAGTTTACAGAATAATCCTGCGCCTCCACAAAAAAAAAGATTGATAACTCAATTATAAAATGGGCAAAAGACAAGGAAAGAATTCTCAAAGTGGAAGATATACGAATGGCTAACAGACTCTTGAAGAAATGCTCTCAATCAATGTCAGTAAGAGAGATGTAAGTCAATACCACAATGAGATACCATCTCGCTCCAGAAATAGTGGCAAATTTAACAGTGCAGCAAGTAATAAATGTTGGAGAGAATGTGGTAAGATAGGAACTTTTATACATTGTTGGTGAGATAATAAAATGTTACAATCACTCCAGAAGGCAATTTGGCACTTCCTCAAAAAGTTGAACATAGAAATTCCATATTACCCAGCTATTCCACTGCTTGGAATATACCCTGAGAATATGAGAACTGAGGCAGAAATGGAGACTTGTACAGCAGTGTTCATAGCAGTGTTATTTACCATTGCAAGGATGTGGAAACAGCCCATATATCCAACAACAATTTAATGGATTGAGAAATTATGGTACATTCATACAGTGAACACACAGCATGCAGGAGCGATGATTTTGTAAATTATTACCTAATTTGGGAGGGACTGGAAAGCATTATGCTGAGTGAAGTAACTCAGTCCCACAAGGACAAATACTGTATAAAACCTTTATTGTAGAATGAGTATAAGGATCCAATGGCAGGGGGAGGGTGGAAGAAGAGGGAATGAGGATATTTGGGGTGGGGTGGAGGGTCGGTTAAGCATATGGTTGTACAATTTGATGGGAGGGTGAGGGAAATTGGAAGAATCTTGTCTGAAAAACAATGTATTCTAATTTTGTAAATAAAAGAGTATAATAATTAAAAACAAAAAAACAAACAACAACCCACAATGTATGAGAATGATTGTATGAAACATAATGCCAATGAAGGAAATTGGGGGGGGGGAATCAGTAAAAGAAAAAAAATAAACCAAGCCCCCTAAGAGAAAACATTATTAAAATTTCTTTCCGCAAAAGATATTACACAATACATTTACGTATCTTCATTGGCAACCTTTTTTACATAGCTGTCTATATTTATTAACAAACATTTTACATATTAGCTCAAAAGATGAGAAAAAAAATCAGGCCTAGAACTAATTCGTGTAATCAAGTCAATGAATATATGATACTTTGTGGCAGCAATAGTCCTATTATTGCAGAGCAGTCACTGGTAATATTGTCCAGAACCCCTTTCTACGGAGATGAATTCAAGCTGGACAAAGAATTAGCATAAAATACAAAGTAGGCTATATAAAGACAAAGGAATAAAAAGACACACTGAATGTGGGTATAGAAATTTCAGACAGGGTGACTCAACGGCACTTACCACCACCACCAACAGATAGGGGGTCTAGAAAAGACCTCACGAGGTCACTTTGCAGTGAAGAACTGAAGAAAGTAAGGAAAAGGAGGTGCCTTCAGTGGAGTTCTCCCAGCTGAGGGAACAGAGCATCGGAGGGAACATTATGGAGGTGTTTGTGGCTGCTCCCCAGAGAGGAAGGAGTGTGGAGGGAGAAGAGGTCTCTGAAGTGGAAAGAGGCTAATGAGGAAGCAAAGGAGACTTCACAAGAGCTTTCTCTGAGCTGCACAGGAGTTTGGGACTGAATTATACACTTTAAATAAATTAATTGTACAGAGTGTGAATTATTTCTAATAAATGAGCAAAGAGGTCTATGCCTTGGAAGAGAAGATGTGGCAATCCATGTTGTTGAAACCCTGTTGAGCATGGCTGCGCTCAGACACACATGGCGTCTTTGAGAGTGGAGCTGACCGGATGGCAACTGACTTGCTATTTTTGGTGTGGAGGGACTTCGCTAAGGAGGAACAAATCCAACATGCGTCTCACAGAACCGGCTGCTGTGCTTACTGTTGACGTAACATTTTGAAGACTTTGGACGTTAGTATAAGTATTCTGACTCACAGGCCACACTGAAAAAGTCACTTAGGAAATGTCAAATGGTTGGAGTTTTGTTCTTCCCCCTAAACTAGTGGGGGTGGCTCTTGTAGACAAATGGTTTACTCATTTTTTTTCTATAAATCTCAAAGTGTAGGATGAAAATAAAGAAACAAGAAGGTTTGATTTGCTTAGTTGAGCCAAACAGTTCTTCTATCTACTGGGAAACACAAGTGCTTGAGCTGAGAGGGAGCAGAAGGATTCTTCTCTCTCCCACCTACGTGGAGAACTTGGCTGTTGCCACAGCAGCCAAACGCCTTGCAAGAGCCTGGGAGACTATACAGGAACAGGAGGGAACCAAGCGCAACCTGAGGTGGGCTGCACAGGCCCCTTGTGCCCTGATGGTTTCATCCTTTCCTCCCTGCTGACCTGCTGGTCCAGTCAAAAGAACATCAGAGCTACCCTAATCTGGAGACTGTAGTTTAACACTCTGTAGCAATCCCTTGTCTACAAGAAGAAATTGGAAAAGTGAATATTATATATCTATATATATGTTGTGGTGCTAAACACTGTGACCCTGATGTGTCAAATGTGATAATGGTTATCCATGGCGAACAGTGCTTGGTGGAGCTCTCCAATTAAAACAAGCTTGGAAGCAGAAGTGGCGTCCACTTCTGAAATAGCTTGCCTCTGGAAACTTTATGAACTTGGAGAAATGATGAAAGTTATACAAGTGTTCCGGTCTTTCATTCACAGGGTCGCTATGGATCGTCTACAACTCAACGGCATTTAACAACAACAACATAAATCGAAATGAAGTATTGATATATGCAATAGCTGATAATGAAAGATGCTAGACTTGAAGGGCCGTATGACATATAATTGCGTTTGTATGAGATGTCCAGAATATGCAAATCTATAAAGCCAGAGATATTCCTGGGTGGTGTATTAGAAAGGTGAGAGGTTTGAGTCTAGTCAAGTGTTCCTGGAAGGAAAGGCCTGATGATCTTATAAACAATCCAGCCGCTGAGGATGCTGTGGAGCACAGTTCTACTCTGACACCTTTGCCGTGAGTTGGAGTTGACTTGATGACTGCTGGTTATTGGTGTGTAAGGCAGCAATCAGATTAGTGGTTGTGTAGGAGCCCTGGTGTTGGGGTCTGTAGTGTGTTGTGCTTCCAACCAAAATGCAGTGTGTCTCTAAGTGGTTCCAGTCCACCAGTAGCTCCACAGAGAAAGGCAAGTAGTTTCTCCCATTAAGATTTACAGTCTCAGAAGCCTGACGGAGGGTTGCTATGAGTCAGATCTGGCTCACTGTCAATGAGTTTGAGTTTAGAGATGTGGCAACTATTGGAAACTGGGTTTCTTTTTAGGTTGATGCAAATGTTGTTGTTGTTATGTGCTGTCTAGTTGCCTGCGACTCATAGCGACCCTGTGCACAACAGCCCTAAACTCTGCTCTGTCCTGTGCCAATTGCACTGTCTCCCACACACCCATCCCGATTACCCCAGTCACCGAATCAATCCATCTCATAAAGGGCCTTCCCGTCCTGCGCCATCCCTCCACCCTCCCAAGCATGATGTCCCTCTCCAAGGACCAGTCCCTCCTTACAACATGTCCAAAGTATGTCAGACGCAGCCTTAGAATCCTTGCCTCCAAGGAGCAGTCTGGTTTAACCCTCTCAAGGTTGAATCTGTTTATTTTCCTAGCAGTAAATGGTACTCTCAATACTCTTCTCCAGCACCAAAGCTCAAAGCCATCAATTCTCCTTCTATCCTCCCTAGTCATTGTCCAACTCTCTGATGCATAACAAGTGACTGCAAAGACCATGGCCTGTAATAGACGCACCTTAGTCTCCAGAGAGACACCATTGCTCTTCAGTACTTTGGAGAAGTCCCTAACAGTTCACTTTCCCACCACAATACATCTTTTAACATCCTGGCTGCTGGTGCCAAGAGTGCTGACTGTGGAAACAAGCAAACTGAAGCTGTGAACAATCTCAATCTCTTCACCATCCATCCTGATGCTGCCAATTGGTCCAGTGGTGAGAATCTTTGTCTTCTTGACATTGAGCCTCAATCCATTTTGAAGGCTGCAGTCTTTGACCCTCTGCAGCAAGTGCTTCAGGTGCTGCTCAGTTTCAGCAAGCCGGGTTGTGTCATCTGCATAACGCAGATTGTTGATAGATCTTGCACCAATCCTGATGCCGCATTTCACCTGATAGAGCCCAGCCTCCCAGATATTCTATTCTGCATACAGGCTGAAAAGGTATGGAGACAGGACACATCCCTGGCGTATGCCCTTCCCAATTTTGAAGCATGCAGGGTTTCCTTTCTCTGTTCTGATGATTACCTTTTGGTCCAAGTATAGGTTTCACATTAGCACGATCAAGTAAGTGTTCTGGGATTCCCATTTTTTGTGTGTGTGTGTATACCGTCAAATCAGATCTGACTGGTACAGGAGGAGATTGTTCCTCCTTCTCCAGCAGAGCATCTGGTGGATTTGAAACACGTACCTCTAGGATTGCAGTACAGCTTCTTGCCACTAGGCCACGGGACCTCCCTGACACAAATACTTTAAAAGTGAAAAAGCAGAGGAAAGGAAGGCCCTTAGCAAGATGGATCGACTTGGTGACTACAACAGACAGTGAAATTGTAAAGATGGCACAGGGCCAGGGAGTTCATTCTGTTGAACCAACTCAAGACAAAACTGACCAGACAGCACCTAGCAACAAGAGCAGCGGTGATATTTTTGAATATGCAGAAAACCATTTACTTTATGCTTTACGTGGATGAATTGTATAGTATGAATAAAGTTTCTTGAGAAAAATAGATTTATACACACACACATTCTTTTGTGATTTCTAAAAAAAGTGTTAGTAATCATAAATCCAATTATTCGGCCCCATTGAAGAGAGACTGTAAGTCATGCGTTTGACTCCCATTTCCAAGGAAGAAAGCATATTTGGAGAAAAGCAAAGGGATTGAGTCAGACCCAGCCCTGTCTTTGGAAGAAAGGGTTGAGCAACTGTCTGTGATGTGGTCTGGTTGAGGGATGGGCCTGCTGACACCAGCCTGTGAGGAAAACCCCGGGCACCCAGGGCCAGCCAGCAAGGCAACTTACAGGGTCCAGTGCAAAACAAAAACGGGACCTCTTGTTCAAGAAGTATTAAGAATTCCAAAAGAGAATGAAACCAAATGTTTATGCTCTGATCACAGGACCCTCGGCCCAGCTGTCCTTTTCTCTAGACATAGAGGGCCTAGGGGGTAGGCATTACCAACCAAAGTGTTGCTACAGTGTGTATCTCTAAGTCATCTCTCCTTTGTTAATACTCAGATCCATGGCCATCACATTGATTACAACTCCAGTGTACAGTGGTATAACGGAAGGGTAAGTCATTTGAATCCATCAGCTTCTTTGTGGGAGAAAGATGTGGCCATCTGCTTCCGTAAAGATTACAGCCTGGGAAGCTTTCTAGGGCAGTTCTACTCCATCCTATAGAATTGCTGTGAGTTAGAAGCAACTGTAGAGTAAGAGGTTGGTTTTAATCTTACAGAAAGAAAGTTGATGGCACAAATGGTTAACTGCTTGGCTGCTAACTGAAAGACTGGCAGTTTGAACTCTTCAGCGGCTCTACAGGTGAAAAGACTCGGTGATCCACTCCCAGGAAGAGACCAGCCTGTGGGACAGCTGTACTTTGTCACATGGGGTCACGATGAGGTGGAATAGCTTTAATGGTGCTCAGCAACAATGTAACAATAATAGGTCACCAGGACTTTATTCATAGATCACTAGGTGGGTTTGAACAGCCAATCCCATGGTTAATAGTCAATGTAAGCTGGTTTTGACTCAGGGACAACTAAAAGGATGTTTCTTTGTATGAGAACTGGACAACTGCTTAGATGTTCCTCAGAGAACCTTCCAGAAGTTGAGAGCTGATGATTTTCTTTCTTGAGAGTTAAGAGTCATTGGTCATCTCCTACTCCTTGCCTTGAATGGGAAGAGCAAGTTCAAGGTGAGTAAGCTTGGTGTTTAGAGATAAAAGAAAGGAGCTCTGGAGGTCTAATTCATAGGGAGTTTTGCTGCTGATCCAAAGGGCACACCTCTCTGAAGATTCAAAGCTCATTGGGATAAGGATGGGCAAATTTCTCCTGTTCAATTTAACCTGGAAACCAGTCCGTAGCTTTTAACTCAATGGCAATACGTTTGATTATAAAATGCATTAGCTGACCCCTGGGGAGCACCATCTGGCCCCTGGGGAGAGTTGCCTGGCAGGGGAAGGCCACCAGGACTCTGGAGGGAGCTGCCTGGCAGTGCAAGGCCACTGGGCCCCCCAGCCCCAGGGGAGAGCCACCTGGTGTGTCTGAAGAATTTTGTCGAAGCCATTTTCTCCATCTCCTCTTCCAGTACACCTGTAAGTAACACCTCCAAAGGCCTTTTCTTTGTAACTCACAAGTTTGTTCTCTCTAGGTATGACCCCTTTCCTATAGGTAACCTGAACATTTATTGTTCCAGATCCTGAACCCTGAGCCCAGTTCCAGAGACAAAAGGGAAATATAACTTCCAGCTAAGGAAGTAAAGGTAGATGGAACCTCAAAGTTCATCCAGCCACTCCCACTGGACTCACTCAAACAAACACTTTGCAGTCCAATGGCAGGAAAAGGCACAAAAATATCTTCTAACTGATCAAGAAGGCATGAAGCTTCAAGATCACCAGGAAAGGGTTAAAGTAGGCTCCTCTTCCCCTCTATCTCAATGCTCCTGTTTAGCATGGAGCAACCAGAGAGTCTGTGCCCCTATTCTCAAATGGGAAACCCACAAATGAAAAAGACAATTTCTTTGTAAAAAAGAAAAAAGTAAATAGTGGGGGTAAGGAGGAAAATGTGCAACAATGAATGAATGAAAATCCAACTTTTCTGTAAATTTTTGTTAAAATTATAATTGAAAAAAGATTTTAAAAAGAAAAGCATTAGTGTGAATTGTGCACATGAGGAGAGCTGTTATGTAACAACTCTAAACAAGAGGCACTGCCAGCTCACAAAACCAAACCAAACATTTACCTTGGTTGGATTCCAACTCATGACGGCTCATGTGTTAGAAAGTGTGTTCCATGGGTCTTTAGAGATTGCTCCATTTTGGTTTTTCCCAGAAGAGAATTTCCAGGCCTTTCCTTCACAAAACCTGCTTGTGAGTTTAACCAGCCACACTTCAGTTACTATCCAAAAGTGTTAAATACCACTAAGAGTTCAATTGATTGGGAATATTCATGTTTATTGTTGTTATGTGCTGTAGAGCCAGAACAGGCCCTTCAGCAGGTTTTTGGTGGTTTTAAATCACGTGAGAGGAAATTACCATCTTTCTCCCAAAGAGCTACTGGTGGATTTGAACTGCATACCTTCGCATTAGCAGTGCAGCTCTTTTTCACTAGGTTACCAGAGCATATTTTTGTTTTGTGCTATTGAGCTGACTCCTACTCATAGCAACCCTATATACAACAGTCCTGAACCCTGCTCTATCTTGAGCCAATTTCATTGTATCTGACACATCTACCCCCATTAACCCAGTCACTGAGTCAATCTATCTCATCCAAGGTTTTTCCTCTCTTGCACTGTCCCTTCACCCTTCTAAGTATGATATCCCTCTCCAAGGACTGGTCGTCGTGTTAGCATGCCCAAAAGTATGTCAGATAGAGCTACAAAGTCCTTTCTTTCAAAGAGCAGCCTTGTTTCATCCTCTCCATGATGGACCTGTTTGTTTTCCTACCAGTCCATGGTATATACAATACTCTTCTACAGCACCTTAACTTAGAGGTATCAATTCTTCTTTTATCATCCTTAGTTATTGTCTAGCTCTTTGATGCATAGCACGTAATTGCAAAGACCATGGCCTGGATCAGGCACACCTTAATTTCCAGAATAATATCATTGCTCTTCAGTGCTCTGGGGAGGTCCCTGACAGCAGACTTTCCCAGTGCAATTCGTCTTTTGATTTTCTGCCAGTTGGAACCAAGGGTGTTGATTGTTGAGCCAAGCAAGCTGAAGCTATTAACAAAATCTATTCGCCATCTATCATGATGCTATCAACGGGCTCAGTAGTGAGAATCTTTGTCTTCTTGATGTTGAGCTTCAATCCATATTCAAGTCTGTAGTCCTTGACCTTCTGCAGCAAATGCCTCAGGTCCTCTTCAGTTTTGGCAAGTAGGGTTGTGTCATCTTCATAATGATAGTTGTTGATAAGTCTTCCTCCAATCCTGATACCACATCCCTCCTTATAAACCTCAGCCTCCTGGATGATCTATTCTACATATAGATTGAAAAGGTATGGAGATAGGATGCATTCCTGGCGTACAACTTTCCTGATTTTTAACATAAGCAGTGTTTCTTTGCTCAGTTCTGATTACTGCCTCCTGATTTAAGTATAGGTTTTGCATTAGCACAATCAAGTGTTTTGGATTCCCATTCTTTTCAGAGTTAGCCACAGTTTGTTGTGATCCACATAGTAAAGTGCTTTTACCTAGTTAATAAGAGCATAGATACATAAAAAGAAGGGGTGTGTGTGTTTCAATGATGGGAAGAAGTGGAGGGAAGGGATCTGTGTAGAGGTTAGAAAGCATTCTTCATAAGAATCGATGTCACTTAAATATTGCAATTGCTTAATGACTTATTCACAAGCTTTCTTAACTCTGTTACATTATCTAGTCTTAAACCTTTAATCTACTTGTTATTTTGTCGCCAAAAGTGGCGTGTGACTTCACCTTAATTAATCATTTGCTAGACTGGCACATAATGACTAACTCTTATTTTGTGTGAAGACTCCAGTTTGTGAGCTAAACGCTCAAGTCCATGCTGGATGAATTATTCAGTTCAGCATGTAGTGTGGGAATCATTTGTGTGATTCAGATAAAAACACCTAGCTACAAAATCTTCTATTTGTACAGGTCTGACTCACATTTCAGACACATTTATTTCGGGATTATCAATTTTCCAGAATGCAACAGGCCCTATTACTATCTTGGTTGTTCAGACTTGTCTAAGGCATGTCATCATCCAGTTGAAGCGTGTGCTGTATTGGAAGAATGGTTTAAACACTCTCAGTGCTGCCTCATGGGGATAAATGACTATCAGGCTACAGTGAGCAGACATGTGGGTAAAAGGCCGGGACTATGTCTCTAGTCTTTCAAGTACTAGCCACAGAGGAATTCATGACCTTAGACAACCAATGGATCTCCTCACGTCTCAGCTTCTACGCTTTTAAAAATAGGAGTTTGTTTAGCCATCAACTTTCAGAATTGTCTGGTTTTGGTTTTAGTTGAGGTTTTGTTTTTTTTCTCCCTTGTTCCTATCTGTAAATTTTCTCTCTCTATGTGAAAACTATACGATCAAAAGAAAAGAAGGGAGAATCACTGCATCTGAGCTGTGGTATTGGCAAAGAATAGCCAATGTGCTGGCTGTAGAACAAACAAGTCCCGGAAGAGATGAAAACAGAACGTGCCTCCAAAGCAAGAATGGAGGGCCTTCAACATGCTTCCTTTGAACATCTCATCACTAAAAGCCAAGTTTTAGAAAAAGACATCATGTGGGGTAAAATGGTAGGTGAGCAAAAATGAGGGAAGCCCTTGCTGATATGCATTACCGCCATAGCCACACAGTGGGTTCAAATACACAAAGGATCATGTATGTAGAAGGCGCAGAACCTGGAAATGTTTCCATTCTGAGTAAGGGAGCCATGAGTCTGATCTGACTTAACAGCAACAACAACAGGCTTTCCCCAGTTTTAAAAGTCAATATTTCGTTCCCTGGTCGCTTACTACCAGAGGCAAGAAAACTATAGTCAAAAAACCAGACTTTGGTTAATAGCTTTGGTCGGAACCTAGTTCATTCTTCTGAACCAAATGTTGCTTAGAGTCTAGTTAGTGTGTGAGGGATACATTGGAGGGGGTGAAGTGAACTGATTTTTCTGGGATCAGGGAGTTGCTGTTTAATTATCACACCTTTACACTTTACTGCATGCCAGGCATGGCCTGACTGTTTAGCAAATATTAACTCTTCTAACCCTCATTGAAGTCTGAGAAGAAATGTGTTGTTATTATGTGAATTTGTCTACAGAACTGCCCTTCTGAGGCCAGGATCACATTTTCTCCTCACGTTACTCTGCTGTCATGCACGGAAGCAGAAGAAATGATAGTAGCATTAGCAAAACTTTCTGACCTCCATATTTGCTATTTTGAGGAATTTTTAAAGAAGGAAGTAAGACACCACCTATTCTTGAGTCCCTGGCTGCAACTGATTAACTCGCTCAGGTGGTTGTTGTTGTTGTGTACTGATGACCTGGAATCAATCCATAGCTGACCCTCCTGCAAGTTTTCAGAGGCAATAAATTACACAGGAAGAGACTGCTCATCTTTCTCTTGTGAAACAAGTGGTGGATTTGAACCGTGTACCTTTATATTGTCAGCTCAATTCCTTACCAGCAAGCCACCAGTTGTTGTTAGATGCCATTGAGTTATATATGACTCACAGCAATCCTAATAGCAACAGATCTGAACCCTGTCCTATCCTGTAGAATCCCCATAATTTCTTATGTGCTTGAGCCCATTGCTTCAGTTACTGACAACCTATCTGGTTGAGCATCTTCCTCTCTTTTTTTCACCCCTTCACCTTTCCAAGCACGATGTCCCTCTCCAAGGAACAGCTTCTCCTAACATCATGTCCAAAATACGTGAGATGAAGCTTTGCCCTCCTTGTCTCCAATGAGCATTCTGGCTGCACTTTATCCAATACATACCTGTTTGTTCTTTTGACAATCCGTGGACTATTCAGTCCTCTTCACCAACACGACAGCTCAAAAGCATCAATTCTTCTTTTATCATTTTCATTCATTGTCCAGCTCTCAGATACACAGCAAATAACTGAAAAGGCCATGGTCTGAATCAGACACACCTTAGTCTTTAAACTGATGTCATTGCTCTTCACAACAACAAGCCACAGAACTCAACTTGCTCAAGTACTACCAGAAAGTTTGGAGGTCTGAGTTTACCCAGAAGTGTCTCAGAAGTGATGTGGCAATCTTCTTCTGAAAAATAAGTCATTCAAAACCCATGTGCAGCATATGTAGTTCCACTCTGACACATATGGTGTCATCACATGTTGGAATGGACTTCACATCAACTGGCAAAACTCTTGGATAATTAGATATAACCATCCAGTGGGGAGAATGACATACTGCCTGATGACCCTATAACTGCCTAAGATTCTTTGTACCTGTGTAAGCCTGAAAATGAGCTTTGAGTGGTGGGTGGGTTGGATAGTGAAAGTATAGCACATATACATTTGGAGGCAGAGGGAGGTGGTTAGGTAGAAAGCTCATCTTTGTCAGTTGCAACACGTATCAGAGGTATCAACTGAGCACCACTGGGATACTCAGTTCTCAGTGAACAAAGATACCAGAATACAGGTGAATGAAATTATTTCTATTCTGAAGAGCTTTGTATTTTTTGTTCCCCAGCCCTCCAGTCTCACTCCCATCTCCTTCTTCCCTTGACTTCTGCCGTAAGGATCACCTGTCTCATTTATCAGGTGAAATTTATATACAAATTATGCATCTCTTTCTCCACACTTTTATTTCTTTAAGGACAGGGAACAAAACGCATTCATCTTAGTCTCACTGGTCCCTGAGACTATGTTTGCTGAATGAATAAATGATATATCTGAGACCAAATGCATCTGTTTAACTTGCAATTTGAAACTGCTTTGGATTGTATGTTGACTTTATTGATTTAGATTTCAAGGCAAATAACAAAGGTGTTTCTAAAGAAACGTATTTCTTTTTTTAAAGGAAGATTTGCCAAGGTAATAATTTCTAATGGTAGTGTCTGGTTTCTAAAGAACTCTTAATCTATATTTTACACTCGAGATAATTTAGTATTTATAGATGTATGTTCTACCATAGTCTCTCTTTGTTTTACTATAGTATCTCTTTCCTTTTTCCTTCTTTGATCTTTATTCTAGCTTTAGGGAAAGGAATAAAGATTACCTTAAACTAGACTTGGCTTAAATGCCTCTGATCATTCCACCCTGTGTGCCTTCTGACTTTTGATATCCTTCCAACATCTTTGACTTTTGATCTTGAAGCATAAGTGCAGTACTTGGATTGATTTTCATTTACCATAAAGTCTGTTGTTCCTTATGCACTGAGCCATAATAGTCAATGAATGATTATTCACAAGCTATAACCAGACAGGTTGAAGTTTAGTAACTATTAGACCTAGAAATACTAGAAAAGTATAACTAGAAAAACTAGAACAATAACAAGCAAGTAAAGAATAAAGTTAAGAACCTTGAATGGCACACATCATTCCACTAAGGCTACGGAGCCATCAAGCTGTGGAAGTATAAGAGCTTGTCTTCAAACTCCAGTGCTCTTCTCCCAAACCCAGAGATGACAGTGCATCTCAAAAGGAAGACAGATGTTTTCATCAAATATCAACAGGTCTCAATCGTTCTCCTGAGGGAATCCTTGGAGAAAGGCCTAGTGATCTATTTCCGAAAGTCAGTCAGTGAAGTGAAAACCCTGGGGATCACAGTGGTCCGACCTGCAATACAAGGCGGGGAGGCATATGACTGGGCATCACGTTGCTCTGCTGTCCCAGGGCCACCATGCATCAGGCTGACTTGATGGCAGTGAACAAGAGCACCGTGGAGCCTGCCCCTCAGCATCCAGCATGAATATGGGTGGGGAGCACCCATGAGACTAGCCAGCCTAGTTGAGCGAACTGAATTTCTTGGAGCTGATTGTGGTACCAGGCTTCTCAGACACCATCAAGGGCTGTGTGAGTAGCCTGGGGGAAAATACCCCATATTAGCTGAAATGGCAGCCCGATGAGTCAGGATTTTCTGCAATGGGTAAGGAAAAAAAGGAACATAGTCTTCATGTCGCCATGGTAACTTACTATGGATCTGTGCTCCATTTATGGAGCTCCTTCTTGACCTATCTAGGCATTCTGATATGGGCCTGAATGTGCTCTGAGAAACCATCAGAATCAACTCAATCTGCAGCAAATACTGACTTCCCCTGTATGGCCTGTTACCCCATCTCCAAGATACACTGTGGTGATACCTGGACACCCTCAGGAAGGAGGCATACAAGGTACAGCAAGAGCTGCTATCTAGATAACACACCACCCCCAGAGTTGCCATGGAGACCAGAAACCCTAGGTAACAGAAGCTGGACTGTTTCACTCACTTTACAGAACCCCTTATGATATAGCTACTTTGCGTCCCAGGGCCTTACCTACACTTGGCTTAACTGAGACTTTGACCTAACTAGGAAAGAAATGCATACATTTCTAGACATTAGCTCAATGTCTACTGATAATAGTGGAAACTCAATCTTGAGTGATGGTTTTGACAATGGGCACCGGAATCAGATACCCTTAGGTTTCAATCCTGAACTTTCCTTGAATACGCATGCTTATGGTACAGTAAGTTATTCATCCTAAAGTTCAAGTATTTTCTGAAAAAAGTAGAAATAATGCTTTAGAGAAATATTGTGAAAGTTTAAGTATGTTTGTAGTGTTTCATCCAAAGTGAAAGCTCAGTAAAGTCTGTTTACTATCAAATCTACTCATCAGAAATCTAATCCCTACTGATGGTGACCTTCCACTGAGCTTCAGAGGTTGTAAATGTTAATGAAATCTCCCTCTGAGAGTCTGATGGTTCGAACCATTGACCTATTGTTTGTTGTTGCAACTCATAGTGACCCTACCACAGCCCTAAACCAACCTCACTGTCTCTGCCACACCTACTACCATTACCCCAATCACTGAATCGATCCATCTTATTGAAGGTCTTCCTCTCTTGCACAGTCCTTTCACTCTCCCAAACATGATGTCCCTCTCGAAGGACTGGTTCCTCCTTGCAACATGCCCAAAGTATGACAGACAAAGCTTCAGAATCCTTGACGCCAAGGAGTACCCTGGTTTCACCCTCTCCAGGACAAACCTGTTTGTTCTCTAAGCAGTCCGTGGTATAGTCAACACTCTTCTCCAGCACCACAGCTCAAAGGCATTAATTCTCTTTCTATCATTCCCTAGTCATTTTCCAACTTTCTTACGCATAGCATGCAATTGTGAAGACTATGGCCCGGATCAGGCACACCTTAGTCTCCAGCCTGATGTCGTTGCTCTTCAGTATTCTGGAGAGGTCCCTACAGCTGACTTTCCCAATGCAATTGGTCCTTGATTTCCTGGCTGCTGTTACCAAGAGTGTTAACTGTGGAGCCAAGCACACTAAACCTGTTAACTATCTCAGTCTCTTCACCACCCATCATGATGCTGCCATTTGGCCCAGTGGACCAATAAGTAACCCACTACGCCACCAAGGATTCTTGTTTACTACAAAAGCATCCTCAGTTCTGGGGGGCGCCAGTCACACGGGGGCTAAGGAAATGAGATTTTTTTTCTCATTAGGCTTGCACCATAAACTTTGTGACTCAGCAAAGAGCTTAGATTAAACTTGTTAACCGCATTAAGTCTCCATGAAACAATAACCAGAAATCTTAAAACCAGAGGGAAGTCCAAGAAGAAGGCCAACTTTAGAGTGGGCTGCGCAGGGAGACCTTGCTTATCAGCACTCAGCATTCCCCTACCCGAGCTCAATTCAAATGACAGGTTTGGTGTGAAAGCTGCAGAGACCAGGAGAGGAAATGGATTCTTCCCCAGGGAAGGCTCTTTCTGTCACCCTGTGAGTTCTTGGGACGGAGCCTGGTGACAGTGGACGCGGGAGAGAGGTCCCTGCCGCAGAGTTGCACCTCTCCCTCACTTTCCCTTCCTCTTCCTCTCCCATCTTTTCCTTCCTCCTCTTTCTTTCTTCACTCCCCTCCTCTCTCTTCCCCTCCCTTGTCCCCAGCCTCCTTCCTCTTTTTGTCCCCTCCCCTCCCCTCCTCCTCCCTTTCTCCTCCCCTCTCTCGTCGCTCCTCCCCGAGCTCCTGAAGAGCTGCGCCGCGAGAAAGACCAGCCGCTTATTTCGTCCAGCCGCGGCGCGGAGCGCGGTGCACCGCAGCGCAGCGTCTGACTCGCCGCCTCCGGAGCGCCCCCGCCCGCCATCGCCCCCGCCACCGCTCGCCCTCGTCCTGCGCCGCCCGAGCACCAGCCGCCCCCGTCCGCGCCGGCCTGCCCGCAGCGGTAAGAGCGGGTCCCGGGGTGCCTGGAGCCCCCGCCGCAACGCAGACCGGGGAGGGCGCGGGCTGGACGTCCGCGGAGAGCCCGTTCTCGTGGCTGGTTCCTCTCTCTGACATGGGTGACCCATAAATGGGACAAGGAGGCACCGGTGACACCACGGTCTGACTCCTGGCATGTGCCAGGGGGTCAGGGTGGGGGCTGGCGACTGCTTTCTGAATTAGAGGGGCGCGCGTCCGAGTTCCGCTCTTAAGCTCGTTTTCCGGGTACGAGGTGGCAGTAGGAGGTGACCGAGGGGCGGGCGGGCGCGCACGTTCGTGCCGAGGTTCCCGGCGGGGTCGCCTGGGACCCCGGTACAAGCCGGCCGGGCCTCGCGCTCTCGGGCGGCGCCACTGGCTCGCTGGGCAGCCTCCCCGGCGCGGCGCGGCGCGGCGCTTCTTTCACTTTGCTCTGGCTTTGTTTTCTAAAAGGCAGTGCGGGCCCTTTAGGGTTTTTTGCTAGGGATTTGCGCTCCTGGGTTGTTTTGAATTCGGACAAGGGCCTGAATTCGCCAAGATTTTGGGGAAAGCCGAAGGCTGCTCAGGTGGCCCCCACGCGCCTTCTGCGGGTCTCCCGGCCCTTGAGCGCCCCGGTTAGGGGTATACTTTATCGGTCACCCCATTGTGGAGAGCGGCACCGGGTCTGACAAGGAAATGCCTGAATTGAGGCATTTGAAGCTGGAAACCTACGACACCCCGAAAACGTGCCAGCCCAAAACTCTGTGGTCACCTGTTCAGCTACATCTAGGGCCCATCCTGGAGAGACGGGCAATTGAGGCCTGGGGAGTGTGTGCCATTGACTCCTAGCGTTTGGACGAGAGCTTTGGGGGTGACCCCGAACCTCTGGATTCGGGGGCCTTTCAGCCAACGTCGATGAGGGAGCCTGTTTGAAATGGGAACCTGGAGGCGCAAGCTGCATTTATGTTCTTGTTCCTGGTGTTTATTGAGTGAAGGCATAAACGTGACCATCTGTGTATATGTGTTGGGAGCTTTACGGAGTTTTTTGTTTTTAAAACACAGGAGTATTTTTTTTTTGAGTATTTTTTTATGTATGTACCAAATTTAAGGGAAGACAGAAATAGCAATTGTGAAAGACATATTTAGAAAGTAAGTGAGAAGGCCCCTTTGGAGATAGGAGTAATTTATTATAATTTAGCAAAAGATTATGTGTGTTCCATACAATGGAAGAGATGTGTTATCTGCCTGCCCACACTGCCAGCAATCACCTAGATAAATCTCTACTGTTAAGGTTTATTAAAATTCTGAGTAATATCCCAGCACAGTAAATGTTAGCACCAAGTATCCTGCAGGGAAATACATTCACACACTCATTTCTGAGATTAGTCATTCATCTCTATAAACTGATAACTTTGAAAGCGAAAAAGCAAAACCAACCTTCCAAAGTGTGTTACGGGCTTTTTTTTTTTTGGTTTTTGTTGGTTTCAAATTTACCTACACACAAACCTGTGTTTTAATAATACATAACTTAGAAAATTTAACCAATCTCAGTCATTCTTTTCTACTGGTTCAGTTCTACACACAGCGTGTTGTTTGTTGTTCAAAGCAGTAATCGATACGGCAACACCAAAAGGACCTAAACTTGAAATTGATTTATATGAAGAAACTTGGCATGTGTGTCACTTTAACAAGCTGTGTTGTGTAAAGTAAATGAACTTAAATTTGATTAGTGATGTGCCTGCCTGAAACCATTTAGAAGAGCACTTTGATTCTACATGGTTTTTACAAAACTCATTAAGAGCCGGACAACAAAAGAATTCTATTCTGTAGCTAGTAATTATAGCTCTTTATGTGGGAGTGGTAGGCTGCCTTTTCTCCTGGTATTTGTACACAAAAGCCAGGCACAGAATTTCTCCTTGCCGTTTCTGTGAAGTTGGAACATGTAACTTAAAGCTCCTAGTCATCTAGCAGAAAGGTTAATGAGCGGGTCAAGTCCACTTAGAAGTGCCTAGGGAAAAGGTCTGGTCATCTACTTCTGGAAAACCAGTCATCGATCCAGCACAGTTGGCATGAGTTGGAATCAATACGATGGCACCAGGTTTTGCCGTGTTCTAGATAGAGATAGATACTGGACCAACCTGAGATGAGTGTTGTCTTATCCTTTGATTCGAGGTTTGTTTATTTAATCTATTTGATCAACAGGTTAGCATGATTTAATTCATCCAAATAAGTGAGCTGTAGTGAAGGACTCGTTTCTAAGTGAAGGAGGATTTCACACAGAGCATTGGTGGCAGATAGTGATTATTTCATTACCACCCAGAAAAGGCCCATCTAATATTTTGTGTGCTCTCGCTGCTCTGTGGAGATGTGGAGACTGAAGGCCACACATGGTTTGGGATCACGTGCAACTGTGATTTGGTTCCTACTCTACTCTATAGTTGCTCCCCGCCATGATAGTTGTGGGATCCAAAGCAAGTGACCTCCAGTGTTCCTGAAAGATGGCCGACCAACTCCATGGATGGTAGAGATTCAGAGAGGTGGGGATGGATGGGCCCAGAACAGGCATCTGTTAGCAGCAGTGATTCTTAATAGTGAATATTGATTCTTGTGTGAATGTGGATGGCACAGTTGAACGGGAGCCTTGTGGCCACTTTTGATCCCAGGTCAGCCCCTCTGCCACCCACTACTGTATGATTATTATCTAGTTCTCCTGCCTATCTTAGCTACCATAATTACTGGCATGGCAGGCGATTTTACAGTGCTTTCCAATGCCTCTTGCCTCCCACACTGTTTTTGTTTTGTTTTGTTTTTTTGCTGTTGGTGGGGGCTGTGTGTGGAGAAAACAAGAATGTACACACATGAATTTAAATAGTTACATGACTCACAAAATTCCTTGCTGTTTTGTCAAAACAGACTGATAGCTGACCCTGCTTTGGGCTTCCAAGGCCATAAATCGCATGGGAGGAGATTGCCTATTTTTTCTCAGCGGCAGATTCAAACTGCCATAGAGACGTGGCCTTTGTGTTAGCTGCACAACTCCCTACAGACTGCATAACCTCAAAAGAACTTGAACTCATAGCTGACCCTCAGAGGCTGTAAATCCCATTTTTCTCCCAGGAGCCACGCACCTTTGGATTGGTGGTACAACTGACTAGGCCACCAGAGAGGATTTTCATTGCTGCTTCCAGTTAGTGATCTCAATTACGGAATAACTCTAGACGCTGTTTGTTACAGGTGGGGAGCCACCATCAAGAGAAGAGGTCAGCTAGGGCTCCCCCATCCGACGTTGTTACGGATTTTCAGTTCTGTAGTCATGGAGTGGGGAGTGGGAAGGATGCACCCCGGAGTTAAACTTGCAGTTCCCCCTTCTAGACCATCTGCCATCACACTTGGGGTGTCTCACAAGTATCACAGTAGACGCCGTGCGCCGTTGGATTCTTGAGGGCTGATTTTTCAGGCAGGTCTGGTTGGACTTGACCCGAATAACTGTTGAGTGAGTATCTCAGATCAGTGAGTAGCACTGACTGCAGTGTCTCTGCAGGACTGAGAAGCTCCATTATTGGTGCTCACTTATTTGAAAATAAGGTTTAGTTGCTGTCTTTTTAACACTCTCGTAGGGCTTTTTGTTAGTGTATGACTTACCTGGCCGGACATATTCATTATCAGGCCCCAGATAAGTTTTAGGTCTATTCCTGCTGCATGCCATCTATGCCATCTTAAGTTTTCTAATAACTGTGTTAAAAATTGTGAAAAAAGGTGAAATTCATTTCAATAGATTTCATCTAACAACATATTCAAAATATTTTATAAGAAACCCGTAAATACAGAAATTTTTTAAATACAGAAAAAGATTTTTTTTAGTGCTAAATCTTTGAAATGTAGTTCTCTCTCTCTCTCACACACACACAGACACACACATATACACACACACATACACACACACACACACACAACCTCAAAACCACACGGATGGCCGTGGAGTCCCATTTGACTCATGGCATCTTTATGTATTTTAAAGAGCTAGAACGATCTGTTAGGTATTCTTGGCTGTAATTTGCATGAAAGTGGGTTGCCAGGCCTTTCTTCAGCAACCCTCCCTTCAAGCTGGCCTAATTTCCAGGGTCCACTAGCTGCACATGGCTCGTGACCACTGTGCCCAGCAGAGACTTAGTTTAAAGAGCGAGACCGAGTCATCATCAGAATCACTTCCTCTTGTAGAAATGCAAGGCTGAGCCATACTCAAAGCAGAAACATTTTGAGCTTCTGTATCCACCACTGGAAACTCTGGGGAAATGCATGAGGGTTTTGGCTGAAGCAGTTGGTGGTTTTTTGTTTTGTTTTTTTTTTTTTTAAATCCCCTTCCTGATTGTGTGTGTTCTGGATAACTTGGAAAGATGGTGGAAACTTCTCCAGAAGACATTCCTTGGTCTGGATCCTTGGGAGCTGCGGGGCCAGCCCCCTCCTCAGGTGCTCTTGGGCTCACACACTGGCACTGTTTGTGTAGTTGTGTAGAACAGGAGGCAGCTGGACAGGTCTGGGCCCCAGGCTGACCCAAGAATGGCCACACAGGGCTTTCTTCCTCGCCTCTCCCCTTGCTCAGCCACTGCAGCTAGGCTCCACTGGGAAACCACCAGAAAGAGACTTTATCAGCATGTCTGTTTCCTCATATCTCAGTGGAATTCAGTGGGAAACCAACATTGGTATTCACTTATCTAAATAGCATACCCAGTGGTCCTGAGGAATAGTTTCTGCTCGAGATGCTTGTTTGAATGAAAGGCCTTTGAAATAAGACTCATTCATTGCCCTTGGTCTGAACCAACTCAGAGCTGACCCTTCAGTGGATTTTCAGAGGCTGTATATTGCATAGGAGGAGATTGGACATCTTTGTACCTGTGAGACTGTAACACCTGGCCGGCCCATCCAGAAGCTAGTATTGATGTTGTTCCTGGGGACTTCTTGAACGTGCTCTTCTTTGAATGTGCTTGCCTCTGATTCTCATTCTTTTCCTCTTTTCAGATGAATGACTTTGGAATCAAGAACATGGATCAGGTGGCTCCTGTGTCTAGTGGTTATAGAGGGGTACTCAAGGTGAGTCCTCAAGTTTTCAATGAAAAAGAAAACTACGTTCTGTAAGTGGGAAAACATGATTGATGGGGTTCCAGTGGACGAGAGTCTATACTTATCTAATTTGCTGACTGTATGATCTGAACTTGGTCTTTCCCTCCCTTTTTTTAAAGAAAAGTAATTTTAATGAAAGTTTACAGAGACTTTGTATTTCCATTCATTTCGTTATTGCACTTTTCTCCCTGCCCTCCCCTCCCCGCAGTTTGCTGTTCTTTTTGAAAAGTAAAAGAAAAATTCTTTCATTATTATACAGTCCCTCCCCCCCAAGTCCACACTCCACTGTGCAGACTTTGTTCTGGACTCCTGTCATGACAATAATACCTAATCACATATCCCTTTTAAACAGTTCACTCCCTCATCTGTTTCAATGCAGTACACATAATTTATTCCCGGAACCCCAGTGTCAGTCCCGTTTTGCAACAGTGGCACTATGCAGTATTTGTCCTTTTGTGACTGAGATATTTCACTCAGCATAATGTCCTCCAGGGTCACCCATTTTGTATAATATTGAATGAGTACCTTGTTTTTCGACACTGCATAATATTCCATTGTGTGACTATACCACAGCTTCTCTATCCATTTTGTTGATGGGCACTTAGGTTGTTTCTAACTCTTTGCTATTGTGAACAAAGCCATAATAAACATGGGTGTGCATGTATCTGCTTGGGTGGCAGTTATGGTCTCTTTGGGGTATATTCCCAGTAGTGGAATTGCTGAGTCAAATGGTATTTTTATTTGCAACTTTTTGAGAAAGTGCCATACCGCCTTCCACAGTGGTTGCACCATTTTACACTCCCACCAACAGTGAGTAAAGGTTCCAGTTGCTCCACAACCTCGCCAGCATTTGTTGCTTGCTGTTCTGTTAAATTTTGCTATTCTTACTGGGGTGAGATGCTATCTCATAGTTGTTTTGATGAACTTGGTCTTCTGGTCTTTAAAATGGGTGTCTTGATGCCATCCCTGTCTTCTCTAGGATGTGCCAGTTAACACATGGATAGTAAGGCCTTTGTGCTTTATCCTCTCCAAAGAAGAAAATTCCATGATAGATGAGTAAAGCAGGAGAGACTTTATGTACTGTCTTTACAAACTCAAGAGTTTGAGTTTAAGAATGGAAATAAAAGAGTCCGAGATTGCGGACAGGCCCACTACTGCCGCCTCTTCTGTCAAAAAAAGCTCAGAAGAGGTTTTTTGTGGAACAGATAACAAGGGTGTCTGTTCGCATAACTCCCTCGAAAAGATGAAGCCCTCCTCTGCATAAACAAATTCCATGTCTTTTCCATCCCAGTTGCATTTAGAAACGTTATTGTGCCATGCAAGCATAACTTCCCATTTGCCTTCTCCAAATGTGACAGTAAAATTTGATTGTTTTTTAGGGTTACAGAGCAAATGTGCTTCTACAGCAGGAATTTTAAGACCATTCTCCTACAAGCTGCGTGTCTTGTGTATCAAGAATCAATCTTAGGCGTGTGGTAGTTTTTCATTTGCTGTGCCGTGGTGAAGTTATCTGATCAAGCCCAAAGAACGTAGGAAATTTTCCAGGTCTTCATAGTATTATGACCATCACGAGTCTTCAGGCTCTTGAGTTTTGCTTGAGTTGGTCAGACGTTAAGGGCGGCAGAAACAGCAAGAAATTGTAGTAGTAAGACCACACTTCCCAGAACAATTCTATAAATTGTTAGAATTTGATGATGCCTGTGCAATTTGTGGTTTCAGAGAAGAAACAGCTGTTGTTGAAATAGATATGTTGAAATCTGCAACATAAATTTGTATTGTCCTTTGGCTTCCTGGTTTTAAAACAACAATAAACCTACCAGAAATTGCAGTCATGATACTTCTTAGTCACTTGAGCGTAACACTTGTAGGAATTTTTAAAAATCTACTGGTTATTTCGTCGAAATTAGTCCTGTTATGAAATAGCCTGTAAAATCAGATCTATTTTGCATTTGTGTGGTTGATTTCTTCTCCGAAATTGAGCTGTATGGAGTGGTTGGATGTCATGGTGCAGAGTTGTTTGAGCTGGATTCCAACTTAGCCTGCCCTTTTTTTTGCAGTGCATCACTCATTGTTCTGCTTTTGGGAAAAGAAAGCATATAAACTGATTTTTATTTGTAAGTGTGTTACACATTTCTTTTTTTAAAGTTGATGACTCAGTGATGGGTCACTGTATTACACATAATATGGGATTTCCACTTTATGTTGGAAAAATTTAGCCTTTCTTCACCTTTTTACCCTCTGTAAATGAGACAGCGATGAATCAAGGCATTATCTGATACTTTATTAACAAGGCTTACTTCAAAGGCTATTTCTTTCCTGAAAGTTGCATGAAATTATCAGAAGCCATCACAATCTGAGGCTTTATTTTTCCATGGGTCTCTTTTCCTTCCGTCAGCTGTAGATAGTTAACTTTAACCTATTTCCATTGGGAGTCTTTGTCCTTTGATGATGTGGGTATTTTTTGGTTTGATTTGTTCTCTTGGGTGTAACAGAACTTTTGTGGTTTCTTCAATCTTCACATGTTATTAATCTTCAGTAGTCATCACTGAATAATTATGTCCGTCATTTGTTGAACCATTCACCTTTCCTGAGTGATTAAGAAACTCTTACTCTCTCCTTTCCACCTCCTATCGGTAACCATCTTACCCCAGTTTTTGTACTCCAGTCAGTTGCAAATCTTTCCTATACATTGTATCATACAGTATTTCTCCTTTCTTGAGTGACTTGTTTACCTAGCTTGATATTTTCAAGGTACATCCCACTTGTAGGATGTATCAAAACTATTATTTTTCTTTATGTCAGAGTTAAGAGTTCTTTATATGTATTTAGCACATTTTGTTTATCCTTTTGTCTGCTGATGAACATTTTGAGTAGTAATTCCACCTTTTGGCTATTGTGAATAATTCTGCAGTGAACACTGGGTCATAGGTTATCGCTTGTATGACTGCTTTTAGTTCTTTTTCATATATACTTAAGTGTTGCTCTTCATATGGTGATTGTCGGTTTGACTCTATAAGAACTTACCAAATTGTTTTCCAGTGACTACCATTTTGTCATCTTACCAGCAGCAGTGGAAGGTGTGAT